>NW_026578319.1:0-83610 GCF_029603195.1 Condylostylus longicornis | reverse complement strand
ATGCAATAATGCAAGAACAGAAACAAGCGTGGGGTAAAGGACTCGGATCATTAGAGAACGATTCAAGATGTTTTCTTAGGCGTGAGGCGGAAAGGCGAACTAGGGAAGGAGGGCTGGGCCAAAAGGAATTTTCAGCAAGAAGAATGTGACGAATCCAGAAGCAGCTGAAGATGCTCTAAATCCTCACAAGACGAAATTGAGGGAACTGAGAGCCTCATTATCGAAAGATTTATCCTGAGCTCTTTTTCCTCTCCGCTAACCTTCACAATATCCCGCCGTCTCACATTTAGCCGTTATTTCTGTATCCCCTCTGCACCAGACACCGACGCTGTGTGGGGTGCCACATGACTCACCACTCGACACATCGAGCAGCTCACCAATAAAAACTGACAAGTTGGCGGAAAAAGATATGAAAAGCGATGCACCAACTGGTGAATTGTTTTGGCACCCGGAGCATAAGATTCTGCAACAGCATACAGCTGTAACTGATGGATTTGTGCCGTCCATCGAAAATCCCTAAGAGACAAAAAATGCCATTGGGGTTTGCCGTCAAAAGATCAAATCGGGAACCGCGAGCCATGATCCATGCACGACAAAATACAAACATTCCACTACGGCACAGGAAACCGAAAAATCATCGACAAGCGATCGTTCACAAAAGAAGACGCGCCAAGAAACCGAGAAGAAAAAGGAGAAGGATGGTAAAAGCCCCACAGCAGAAAAGCCACGTGTTGGTGTGGAGAAGCCTCAACAACGAGTGGGGCGTGCAACTTTGCCGGCCCTCTCCCCGCTTGTTGAGAGAAATGAATCAAAGGCACTCATTGAAGGTAACAGCCCAAAAGCCGACTGGAAAAAGCAGAAAAGAACTCAGTGAGCCTCAAAAAATTAATGATGAAGAGAGAAGCACACTTGAAAGCATGAGAAACCTGGTCGAAATAAAGTGGCCACAAATCGAAAGGAATGAGAGGAACGGAGTTGTTCTCGTCAGGAGTGGCGACTATCAAAAAACTCAGCATCTTGCTGATAAAATAGAAACTGAAATGCAAGAGGAAAGAGACAGAAAGAACGGTTTTCGTGGGTTTTTCCTCACACAGAATATCCTACGGCCCCCCAAACGTTTCGACACTCAAAAGTCGGATTTGACGATCTAGAAGTGGGAGCGCATACGGAACGCCATGGAACAAGAATGACGAACGAAGAGGAAGTAAATGATCGGAGAGCCTTCTATCAAATGAACCATCAGGCAACAAATACGTGGATGAACGAAGTCGACCCGCAAACTGTGTGGCTGAAGTGGATCGAAACCCATCAAGGGACTCCAGATTATCAAGGCTATCAAGAAATAGCGGCAGCACCGTATGAATTGAGCGGCTCAGATCTTAACGGGGTGTATCAGACTGATGAAACTGTTGAGGGAGGGCAGCTGTATGTCTGGAATCAAAGTGAAAGGGAATATCAAGAAAAAGCCGAAATCTTCACGAGAAATGGAAACACGCTCCCAGAGACTGCACGACGGGGTGAAATCTTCCAAAGTTTTGAGGGAGCCTTTGACGGAGTTGAGAGACGAGGTACGCAAGGGAAAAGAAGAAAAGAGAACCTGTTTTCTCCCATTCAGTCCTTTCTAGCAAGGAGGTCCACCCAAGAACAGAGGCTCCAGAAAACCTCAGTACGAGACTCAGGCAGCAGGAGATGTATGTCGGGACACAAGACGCAGAAAATGAGAGTGATGGTGAATGGACCAGAGAAGCAAGGGAGGAGTTGCTGGAGGAAAACGAACGAAACTCGCAAACATCGCTTACACAACCGAGGAGAAAAAATATATCAATTAATATTCCAGGATTAAGAAAATGGTCTCTTCCACAATCACAATTTGAAATTCATTCTTGTCGAGTGAAGGAGGAAACTTCATCTAGCTGTCAGCAATCTATTGATGATTACTTTCAGTTGTATCCAGAGCCAGCTCCGCCGCAGCCCCCAATTTATCATAATTTTGTTCCGATTGATGCAACAACGGGATTGGAAACGATCCGTTACGTGAGACGAGAAACAAACAAAACCCTTCACTTCTTTTTTCTCAGGTTGTTCAGCTTGAATTTCTATCACTCGAGGATCTTCCACGATTTTATTTGACAAAGATGTTTATAATTTTTATATTAAAGTAGCGCATTTCCCAACCCGTCGGAATCCAATGGAGCCAATGTGAGACAACATTACTCTGATGAAACCAAATCTTGTTCCTCTAGATTTTCAGATCCATTGGGGCCCTTTGCGTCTCATAGCTCACCCAATGGACTGACTTGCCGTTGTGATCTCAACCATGGTAAGTTTAGGTTCTTCACTCCATAGCACCTTGTGTAAATGTTATAAGGTTTCATCGAGGTTCCCTTCATGGAAAATAGCGAACTGAGACTTATAGTTGAACAAGAGGTGAGAGAAGAATTAAAGAAAGATTCAAAAATTTCTTCTTCAGTGTGGAAATCGACGCGAGACTGTTGGAAAAATCAAAGTTCCTTTACCTCCTGAACTTCCTAGAAGTCAAGAAGATGAATTTTTTAAATTGGGAATCGGACATTACCAATTGAGGGACACGGTAAGACAATTTATTCATCGATAGTCCATTCCATCTTCAGGGTGTGTGCGTGGAACACTGAATGTCTCAATGAGCGTTCGTGTAAATTTAAATGTTCAAGATCCACGAGAAATTATTGAAGAATGTGGAAGTCCTCGGGAATCAATTCCGCATCTCGATAAAAGTCAGTTGTGCTTGTTGGTTTTATAAAAAGCGTCTCATTTCCAGAATCTCCACTTTTGTGGTCCTTCGTTGGAAGTTTGTTTGGGAATCCTCTAGAATCAGCACCCCAACTGAATGAAGGCTTAACAGAGAGAACTCTCCATAGGCCATCGCTGAGAAACCAAAGGAGACGAAGACAAACCGTGAGTTAGATGAATATATGATGCTGGGAAATTGAGTTAATGGTCAGAATGGAAACGCCTACGAGTTCTTGCGGAACCCTTTCTCGGTGTTTTGCATGGATCTTCCTGATCAATTGTGTAGTTAAAGTTCTTATCATCAAGAAACTTAATTTTGAATGAGTGTGAAGTTTCAAGTTGGTTGTTCTTCAGTCACAGAACTTCATAGAGTGAGTCAGAGAACTGAGTGGTTGACATGATAGTGGTGCATGCACTTGCTAGAATACCAGAGACTGTGACCAACGCATTGGCCATAATCCACCCTGCCATTTTCTTCCGTCGCACAGCGTCCAGATAAGAACAGTCGATCAGCGACTTGCATTGCAGAGATTTTATACTCTACCCCCAATTTCCATTTTTGGTGAGAGCCGTATCTCATATGAATAGAATTCCACGCTCTGAACTCTGTCAATAAATTTGAAAACGATATACGATGGGATTTGATTAAAGTTGAGCCTTGCTACCTACAATCGACAAATATGCCAACTCCACCAGAATCCACAACTTCCTTCAAACCGTCTTTTTGCCCTTCATTTCAGAAGCAGATGCCCATTGGAAGCCAAAGGGACGAAGGGGGAACTGCGTGGGTTGGAGTCCAGCGATTTTGCAACTTTGGAATCAAAATCTAACCACTGCAAGAGTTTCCCCTTCGTTCCCCTTCGTTCCCCTTCGATGGAATTTCTCCTTGATCATGCCGTCCTTTCAGAAACCAATCATGTTCCCATCCGCCCTTCTCTCAATTAAGTGTCGCACACTGCAGTCATTACCAGACTGAAAGCGACACATTGTCTCGCCACCACAGTTAGCACCCTTTAGCCACAACAGTAGCACCCTTTAGAGTCAAGTGTAACACATATCTGATCACATTGACTACAGTGGAAAAATAGAACCAATTTCGAGCCCCTTTAATGTTTCCGTCAGTTTATCCAATTTCTGCATTTCCATGCGAATATGATCGAACGGGAATTTTGCTTTCTTCCGGCTCTGGTAGCAAGAATTGATCGCGAATAGAATTTCCCTGGTTTTCTCTTGATGGTCGTCGCTTCCTAAAATATAACGGAAGAGTGAGCGGAGTCGGAGAAAGTATTGCGCCAAATCCCACGAATGCTAGTTGTGCTACAGATCGTTTTAATTTCGAGTGTGTTGTTAGTAGTTCGTTTTTTCTGTAAAATAGCGTTGAGGTGCCGTGATTGAAAAGACGAAGTTGATTTTCGCTGGCATACCCCAAAAAAAGGGACAGCACAGGAAAGTAGGAGAACAGTGCGACAGGATCAATTTCGTCTGAACCCTAGCGAGTGCAAGATGCTTCATAGAGAAACGAAGCTCAATTTTGCACAACCAACGTCATCGTCTCGTGGAGTATCCCCATGGACCGCTGCTTTTAAAGTCGGCGCAACACTTCTTCCTTGTTTCCAACTCCAAGGTGAGCGCGGCTGTTCATTACTTTTCTCGCAATAACTTTTATTTCAGGAAGTTCAAGCTTCGACACGTTTGACGAAAATTGTCCCACGGACTTACTACATGCTCGGAGGGCTATCTCTGATACCAGTTGATCAGCCCTAATTAAACTCACACTGATATAGGCAGTCCAAGAACGGGTTCAACCAGAAGCCGAAAAAGAAAAACTATAGAACCAGCTCAACGTGACAATCTTGCATTCACTCTGAGTCTTTTCAACAACTTCAAAAAAGGAAACGCGTTCTTCTCTCCTTACAGTGTCCACAATGCAACGGGAATGGCACTTTGGGGAGCGCGTGGTTCAACTCGCGACAAAATAAAAAAAGTATTGAACTTTGAAGGTTTCGAAAACGATGACATGCATAAATGGATAGCTAGAGGTCGGGAGGAAGTGACATCTGACAAGCTTCTCTCAATGTAGCCAATGGGCTGTTTATTGATCAGTCAGTTTCTGTTTTTGAAACTTACAAGGACAGCATCAAGAATTATTACAAGGCTGAGGTGGATAAGATCAATACCAGGTAAGTTATTCTCAACAGGATTTCTTGAATGGAAACACTTAGTGCAAATTGTTGATGTTCTTTCAGAAACCCTGAAAAGTGCGTCAAACTCATCAATAATTGGATCAGCAAAAAAACGAGTCGCAACATAAACAAACTTCTGAAAGACGGGGATATTCTGAGGATACGCGTGTGGTGCTCGTAAATGCTGTCCATTGCAAAGCCGATTGAAAGTGCCGTTCGACAAACAGTATACAAAACGCAACAAATTCTATCTTGAGGATGGGACAACTGTCGAAGTGCCTTTCATGCGTCTTGATGAGGATATTGCTTACATGAAGCACAACAACGGTTTTAAAGCGATTAGCTTGCCGTACGCGGGTAACAAGAAAAGTATGATTGTTCTGCTTCCAAAAGACATCAAGAAATTAAAACTTAGTCGTAAATTGTTGAAAGAAGTGCAGGACGGTCTGAGTGAGAAAGTCCAAGTCGAAACGATTGATGTATTCCTTCCCAAATTCAACCTGAATCAGGCAGTTGACTTGTCAGCGAGCTTACCCGAAGGCGTTCAAATATCCAACAGCTAACTTCTCCGGAATGACCAAAGAGAGGATGGCCATCTCAAAGATTCTTCATCAAGCAAAAATTGAAGTGGATGAAAAAGGAACTGTAGCATCTGGGGCTACCGAGACGCTATTCGAAAAATGTATCAAGCCTGTGTTCAAAGCTGACCGCCCATTCTTATTCTTCGTTCAATGTAACACGACAAAAAATATCCTGTGTTCTGGAAGAGTGGCAAATCGGGAAGAAGTCGTGAACCAACATGAGCATGTGCCTATTCGTTCGTGTTGGTATCTGTTTGTTTTCAAGTCACTACCAATGTCTTTGATTGTGCTTCTGTATTAAGTCACGAGCAATGTCTCTGATTGTGCTGTACATCTCTCGTTTGGATGCCTTTTCCAATACGACAGGCCTTTCTTTTTTATAGTTTTCTTTTTAGTGGTGGTTTTTATAATTGGATTGCTCACACATTTGAGAAATTGGACCAGGCGGGATTGATGATGTACGATGGTGCAAATTGAGAAGTCTTGAAGGAGAAAGGGCTGATAAATCAAAAATTGTCGAAATTGTGGAGCACCGGAAAAAAAAAGACGTAAGAATTGAGAATGTTCGTTGTAGGCCAAAGAAAGAAATTCTTCCTAAATGAAGCTGGTTACCAGATGGAGGACTCCCTTAGTAACCTGGCCAAGAGCGATTCGAAGTTTCGTCCCACATTTATCGTTCAGATTTATGGCGCTGTTCATGAACGGCAATAACAATGCCGTTCCGTTGCTCCAGTGTGACACTTCGAAGCATATTACTGCGCTTTTAGATCAATGTGAAGAAATAATAACAAGCATCATAGCTATTGTTTGTATTCTGGTGTATTTGTGAATTGGTGCATCTGTATTCTGGTGTATTTGTGAATTGGTGCATCTGTATTCTGTTGTATTTGTGAATTGGTGCATCTGTATTCTGGTGTATTTGTGAATTGGTGCATCTGTATTCTGGTGTATTTGTGAATTGGGTGCATCTGTATTCTGGTGTAATTGGTGTGTTCTTGTTTGATCGCTGCACAATGACATTCAAACAACAGTTGTTGAGAGACATCCAAAGCACCGCTCAAGAATGAAGGAGGCAACTGAATCAACTGTTCGTCCCTCTAACGAGATCAAAACAACCCATCAGCTGGATCCGTGGCATTTGCGTGTTCGCAGAAAAACAGAAATTGCGACTAGCATTTAATTTAGACATGAGAAAACCAATCACACCTCTATGCAGAATTTTTTTGTCACGTTTTCTGTCTACTCGCTTTACTTACATTGCAACCATCTAATTTTCATACGTTAAGTAGTGTAGCCATAGCAGTTCCTGTTTCCAGCCAAACTTTATCGCAAATTCGCTTCTCTGAATATTCTAGAATAGACTCAAAATCTTCAACATCTTCTGTTTCCAATGCGCCACTTCTTGCTTCAACTCGTTCTCTCATCTCCTTGAATGAAAATCATGGAATACCTTCGGAACCCAACGATCCCTACTTCCCCTCTCAATGGTCTCTTCATAGTGAAACGTTTGATACGCAAACAGAAACTGTATGGCGTCTTATGAGCGCCGCATCCTTTTATTCTAGACGTCGGCACCTCTCAGCAGCTGATTCTATAAATTTTCATTCAGGTCAATACAACCAAGGGTGCCATTCAAATATTCATGGCAATCCAAAGAACACTCCAACCCAATTGCAACATTCAAGGCAACCAATCGCCCCTCCGCCTTTTATGAAATGGGTTATCGAATACATGCGGGAAAAAGACCCCGTGTCCCTCCTGAAACTCCAAGACTTCTCATTTCCTGCATTAGGTTCTCTTGCCTCTTTGATCCCTTCATCATCACTTTTCTCTCCGCATCCATCAGCATTCCTTTATCGCTCAGCATCGACGACTCGCTCACTTACCAAATTCTTCCCTGAAATTCCACTTCTTCCTTCTCGGGCAAATACGATAAAGGAGCTTTTTACAAGAGTCGAAACGCAGCTTGTCCAGTCCGATCAGAGCACGCCCTCTCTTTCTTGGCCCTCTTGGTCTCGTTCCATCCGTTGCGCAACCAATTTCATTGATCCAATCCATCCCAACCCCGAAGTCATTCATTACAGATCTTCTAAACCTGAGTTATCTAGAGTCAAGGACACAGAGACCGATACGCGAATCTCTGGGAATTGGCGAATCGTTACTGTTCTCAACCCGGACGAAAACTCGGACCGAGGGAGAATCCACGAAGTTGACGCTGCTTGATCTTGTTGTGGATGCTATGGAACGCGAACCGTGTGGAGATCAAAGAGAAACAAGGCACGATTTTCCAATAGTCGCAATTATCGATGCTGGATGCGATATGAAGCACCCTGATTTGGAGGGGTCTCTATGGAGGAACTCAGGGGAGACTGATTGCTACGACGGAATTGACAATGATGGAAATGGATTCATAGACGATTGCTATGGATGGGTGAGATTAATTGCACAGCCCTGTGGATGAGTTTATGTAACAGGATTTTGTGGATGATGCACCAGTGAGACATCCGACAAGTGTGTTTAACTCAACTCAAGGGATCTCAGCAAAATCATCCCTCAATCATGGAACAAATCTCGCGAGTCTCGTCGGATCACTTGTAGATAACGCTCAGGGGATCACGGGCTCCTGTTTGGGCAGGTGCATGGTGATGTGCTTGAGGGCAGTGGACCAAGGAGAGTCGGTCGACGTAGATGATGAAGAACCAACGAAAAACGGGAACGATAAAAGCGAGGAGCGCATCGTTAGAGCTCTGCGATATGCATATTCCATGGGAGCTCGAATCTCAACGAACAGTTATGGAAGAAAGGGAAAGCCATTTACTGAACTGGAAAAGGAAATCAAGAGATTGTCTGAATTGGATGAGACAGGAATCTTGTTCGTCGCCGCCGCTGGAAACGAAGGGAAAAACCTAAGCAGGAACGGAGAGGTGTCCCCCTCTGAAGATGCCTTTTTTCCGGCTGCTGCGGCTTCTGTTGGAAGTGTTATTGTCGTTGGTGCGTCTAACAGGGATGGACAAAAATTGTCATTTTCCAATTATGGGAAAGAGGTTTCTCTCTTTGCACCGGGAATTTTGGTTGCTGCAGCGACAGCCGGTAATTTTTCGCTTTGAGGTGCCTTCTCCAGTTTGGCTATCATCAGGTGGCGGTGTCGACTTTGTTTCGGGAACCTCCGTTAGTGCACCAATTGTAGCCGGATCGGCTGCTTTGATTTGGTCGTTACTTCAAGAGTTATCGCTGGGTCAGATAAAACACTCCATTGTCTCATCCGTGACAAAATCTCCTCATCTGACGGCTTATTGTCAAGCTGGTGGTGTTTTGAATACGTGGAAGGCTGTTCAATTGGGCGCTGAAGCCCAGCTAATGAAGCACGAGCGTCAAGTAACTCAGTCGCTATCTTAAAAAATGCTGTTTGAGCTTCTATGAGTGTACGAGAAAGAAATCAGGAAAAGGTGTCTGTGGTTTGACTATTATCAATTGAAGTAGAAAACATTCTAGTACTGAGCCAAAAGAATTTGGCTGAGCAGCTGTAGTAACCCAACCTTAACATTGGAAAATTGTTTTTTTTTCGCACTTTTTAGTGATCAATTAAATAATATTCTGGAGCACTTTTTTGGTCCGGTTCGATGGCTAAAGAGTCATAGTCAATGTTCACAAATGATTCGAATAGCTGTCTTGCTACTGTTTCTTTTCGCCTTCAACGCTGAATGCGCGGGTGAGCGAAGCCTCTTTTTTCAACGGGGAATCTTGATTTCTTTCAGGCCCTTATGTCATTGCTGGGCCATCTAAATCTTCTGCAAAGCATCACGAAGGTTCGTCAGCATTCACACCACGTTGGAAGCTGTGTTTTCATTTCGCTAGCGCCCCCGCCTCCAAAAGAGAAGCAGACGCCGAAGGAGGAAGAAGTCGCGCCAGAGGTGAACGCTGCAACAAGTACCAACTGAACAAGTTCTGTGAATTCATAGAAAAAACCCTCTGAAAAAGAGAAGACAGGCGGCCAAAAAAGGGAGGGAGTCGTAGAGGCTGGTATGACCAACTGCCTTGATAAATGGAACTCTAACTAGAACTTATCAGCTCGAGAGGAGCGTGAAAAAGTGGTAGAAGCTTGGAAACCAGAAGAAGAAGCAGACGAAGGTGCAGAAAATCAATCAAATAAGGACTCGGCATGAAGCGTTTTGGTACAGTATCAGGGCTTCGTGAAGAGAAGAAGAGCGATGCAGAGAAAAGGGCCGAGCAGATGGATAAGATGATATCTGTACGCTAACGCGAACGGAGTTGTTTTGAGATCATGCTGCCATCCTTGAAGAACCCAATTTTTCCGGTTCCCGGTACCGGAGGAGGGGTGCAGCAGAATCCTGGTAAATCCATTGTTGAATCAACCTTTACTCGTTGTCGCTTTAGCTCTTGTTTCCGCAAAGGATGCAACACGAAAAATCATGTCCAACCCCGGTAGTCGTAAAAAAAAGCGAATCATCTTCGATGCTGTTGATCTTAGCGTTGGCGTTCTCGTTTGCGATGGTTCACGCGTGTCTTCTTGGTACGCATTTGGCTTAAAGTCGAAAGTGCATACCGCTCATTTTGTAGGCCCGGCGGCGTGGCTCTGTTTTGCGGGCAGGTACGAAAATCTTGTGCAGCAAACATAATCTTTTCTTTCCAGATCGGTGTTGATGAGGCAGTGGTTAGCATGCCTCATTCCTGCTGCTGGGGTTTTCTTCTCGGTGTTCCGGGTGCGACTGCTCTACGATATTTCTTCTGAACCTTATTTCGCTTCAGTTCTTGATTCTGTCGACTAGCACGCCACTCCTTCTTTCCGCTTGGTTTGGAAAGCTTCTTGCGGCGCCCGTTGGGGGATTGTGTTTCTTCCGCCCGACGGTAAATCATTCATCTTCAGCCCCGTGCCTCTTAATTGCCCTATCGAGACAGTATGGGTGGGTCGCTTCAGTAGTTTGGACTTCCCTGGTACTCTCGCAACTTGTTTGCGCTCTACTGTGGAGTTCGGCACCAAGTGATATTTGCACAGTTTGATATATCTCGTTTTCATTGATACCCTCCCAAGCAGCGTCACTTCAACCTCCTGCGGTTAACCCTCTTGCACCTCCACCGCCTCCTGTTTCTCAGCCTGCTGGCGGTGAGGAAACTCTTGAATATTCCGCAGCCCACCATCTTTATCAGGACCTGGCTTCCTTTCAACTGCAATAATTTTTCTAGTTCTCTTTTTCTCTGAGGCGCAATATCGTGATCCCGTGCAAGCTGCGATTGCCTCTATTGCTTCCGTTAGTGTGCAATCATATTTTCCTCTTTCGAGATGCTCTTTCGTTTCTCAGGGCTTTTTCGTGCTCTCAGGTATGATCCATACTTTCGAAGAGTCCATTTACCGTGATGGCAGCGTTCTCGTTTCTCGGATTATATTTCGGGGTTTTCTTGAATTCTCCGTTGGATGGTGTCAGCTACTGGAGCCTTAACTTCGCAGTGATACAGTGAGCTGATATCAAACCTTTTTTCATAATTTTCTTGTCTAATTCCAGAGATTCGTTCTGGTTGTGCTTGGGCCTGTGGGTACTTTGGCTTGGCCTTTTTGTTGGAGGTGTTGCAATTCAGTTATTCCGAACCAAGCAGGGTAACTGCTTACCAAAACAATCAACTGCTTTTGATGCGTTCCCTGCCAGGTTTCACTGTTCCTTTTCCAACCGTCGCAACGACAATTACTGGAGGGTCTGGAGAAAAGCAAGCCGAAAGTTGAAATTCAGAAGCTAAGAAGCCCGAATCGTTCCAACTGTTAATTACAAGGCGTGAACGCATGAGTTTCAGATCGTTGAATGTTGTCGAGTTGATGAACGAACAACTCCTTTGAAATGCAGGTAGTATTTTGCTTGGCAAAGTGGCGGACCACATTTAGTTGCACACACAACAGACATGCTATAAATTTAACTGCCGCCTTTATAGCAGTCGCAAATATCACGTCCTACATCCTTTCAGTCGTAGAACCCGTCAAAATCATTGTTGCAGAAAGGTTGATTTTCTGACTGAAATATGTCGGCAGATGAAGGGATCAATCTAGCTGAACAATATGCTCGACAAGCACAGCAAGAAGCCCATCGCAGTTTTTCACCAGTTTTGCCCCAATCCGAAGAAAGCGGGTATCAAGAAGAATTCGAGGAACCATCAACCCGTGGGGAATCGTGGAGCGACTTGCTCGCGTGTTTAACATCTCCGCTCCTCCGGCTTGGGTTTTTAATTCAGCTGCTTGTATTGATTTTTGGGTTCGCTTTGTACTACGGGCATGGTGGGCGAGGGGTTTTCACATTCGATCTGTACAGCACCCCGGAGCACTTGCGCACCAGTGAAGGCTACACAATAATCATGATCATCTTGGAGTCTGCATTTCTTGTTGGATGCATTTGTGTTTCGAGTTTCCAAATCTATGTCGCTGATAACAGCAAGTAGGTTGAATGAACAGCGGATCAGCTTCTTGATGCTTCAGTCCTTTTCAGGATGACTCGAGGGTTCCGTGCAGGTTCAAAGCTTCTTTCAACGGCCGCCATGCTGGACACGTTCGTTGTTGGCCTCCGTCTGATGCAGTACATCTACGCTCACCAGTTCTTAACTTCACGATGGTGGATGAAGTACACCCAAAGCAATGCTGACTGGTGTATTTTCTACTCTGGCGCATTCCTTCATTCCCTTGCGTTGCAATTATACGGCCTCGCTGTTTTCTATATGGAGGCGTATCACGATGAGGGAACCTTTGAGGAGTGGTCTTGGATTATTTTGGGCCTTTTCTCGCTGGCAGCTATCTTCGGTGAGTTCAGGTTTCAGATAGGATTTGCCCATAAAATTTCTTGTTCAGAGTTCTTGTTGGTCTTCACTGGATTTGGTGCGTTCTATACCGTTATCGAACTGTTTGCATTACTCGCAGCTGTTGTTTGGTCTTTTTCATTCGAACCGTTGCTTCATTATTATTCCCCTGTCCTTCCATGATCGCGATCTCAACGCCGATATTCCACTTGCGGAGGAAGACGACGAGTCGATGTCTCAGGAGCAGACCAAGTACACTTATCACTGATTTTTTTTGCCTGATACCCTTTTCGTGTGGTGAAACAAACGGTACCCTCTTTGGTTCTAACATATTACACTAATGATTTGCACGTTGGTTTAAAGTAGTTGTTCAAGTTAACGTGGGACCTTGGCGAATACGTGGCTATGGCCAAGTCTTGATTTCAGTTGACCAACTCATATGGAATGATCGTCATCTCCACCATCATCATCGCGCTCTTCTGGCACTCTTGTGTCTCGAGCCAATTGGGTCTGCTGGTTGTTGGCTATTGCCATTCTTGGAATTGCTTGATATGGAAACATGGCAGATGAAAATTGCGGATAATATGCTTGAGGAACTGGGCTGTACGTAGGAACATAAAACGTTTGCATTGGAGATGAGCGTCCCGACTGTAAGGGTTGCGCATAATTGATCGGATTAATGACAGGGAGGGCCCAATATGCTTGAGGCTGAGGCGCCGACTGTACGTTTGCTGGTAGCTGATTGTAATGGGGGGAAATCTGAGCTTGGTATGCAGGATGTTGTTCATGACGGGCTGGCCGAGGACGATTCTGATGTGCGCCCTTTTTCTTTCCTATCAACCATTTCAATTTTGCGATATTGTAGCACAGTGAGCGCTTACGTGACCGCTGCCTAAAGGTTGTCTCAAGTAAATCAGAAACAGAACTTCCTCCAACTCCGGACTCTAACCTACACATAAAACCGTTTGCTCAATCTTTTCTCTTTTTCTTCACACCCTTACCGACAAGTACAAATGGCGTGATCTGCGGCGCTGTCTGGTACTGAATGCCGTATGTACTGAGTTGATCCCAGGAGGAATGAACGGATGCAACCTACCTCGGGCTAAGACTTTCGCCCCAGTTTGCAAGAAGGATACTTCATCAATATTAAACTTTGATTCATCGTGAGGTCTCTCCAACCGCCAGATTCCGTTCTCATCGTGTCTCCATTCTAGAAAGGGGTGAGCTGAAGATCTACCTGAATGGGATGCAAAGCAAAAATTTGGATGCTTAAGCGCCTGAATTTAGCGCTCACAGCTTGCCAGCGGAGCACACGATAGGTATCCCAATATGAGGGTAAGAAGCACTATGTTATCCATTGATAGACATGATATTGTTCTGATCAGAAATCAGAAGCTTAATTTTTCACCAATTAAAAAAATCATGACGACTCAACCGCAATTATGATATTATTTTTCTTGCCGAACACCATTTCAGTTGGCCCTTCCGACCCTCCAATACACCGAATTCCCCCTTCCCAATATTCGAAAACAACATGGTTCCAAAAAGCAATTCACTACAGCAACAACAGATCTCATAGAAACAGCAACTCACCGAAGGGTTGACTTAAGTTTGGATCTCATCGATTTCTTGAGACGCTTCAAGGAAATTTCTAACAAGCTACCATCGAAAGTTACAAGGAGCCCACTGTTACTCCGAGAGGGCGGTAGACCAAAAACTTTACTCAACGAAAGTGTTCAAGTTGAAATAGCTTCCTCTGCAGATCCAATAATTTCATCGTTCCTACTTAATTGTAGTCATGACCAGAGTTCGACGTTGACTCAACCATACTCGAGCAGTTTTTTCCGTTGAAATTGGATCTCGAGAACTGACGACGCAAAGGGGATTCGCTCATAAGTAAGCCCAGCACTTTCGGGGGGGTTGTTTGACTTCCTCTGCAGAACATTAGATGGAAGACTCCTTGTACTCGTGAGCTTGAAAGAACTATTCATGGTGATCTAATATTCTCGTCAGAAGCCGGTTTCATCAACTTTTCCGACAACGGTTCCGCTGGTTCAGTCAATTTCACAGATTCAGCAGCATGGTTTAAACCTCTCGAGCGAAGTACTTTTGATATCTCTCTCACACCAGTTGGGAGCGCTCAACTGCAGTTACACCTCCTCGACGTTTGCAGCCCTCTCCCCGAGACCATTAGAAACTCAAGTGATGACTTTAGAGTTCTTGACGTCTTGCAGCCTTTGTCCACGTTTGAGCCCAAACCTCTACCCATTTCAGCCGATCAAAGCTGAGAACAATCCACCTCGTTCTTCGGTTCATGATCATCCGGATCAATGTTTTGTCATGTCCATGAAGGAAGAACCGGTGTCATTTCATCGACTTCTCATTTGTCCTAATAAGGACCGAAATGCAATCGGTCCGTACTCTTCGCTTCTTGATGTCTCATCGAGCCTCAAGGTATGATGGTTTACTTTAGCACACAAACAACTTCTTTCAGGCACCACTTGGAACATCTCGGACTGTTGATTGGAAAGCTAGGGCACTCAACAGGCAGCTCGGACTTAATGTGGTATCAGAGCTCAAAGCGTAAGAACGTGAGGTGGTTCGTCTGTTCCATTTGAGCTCCATTTCATTCAAGAATCGAACTCTGCGGCAGTGTGGGTTTTCGACGTTCCTTTGTCAAGCTTTGTTTAACCGTGAGGCAGACGCCTTCACGATTGTATGACTACTATTCTTATAGGTGCCCCGAGCGGCGACTGTAGTTCAACCGTTGAGTGATAATAAGATCTTCAACATCGAGGGTCCGTCTTCTCGTAGAAAGTGATACAACCAACGTCCGATCTGTAGAAACTTCCTTGCGGCATCTTGGCACTTTTACCCGAAACTACAAAGATCCCATCGGCATGGTTGGTAACTCTCTCTTCGCTCCCTTTTTTTCAGGATTCCCTTAGGCTGAACTTCGGAATCCTGGAGTGTGGAAAGCAAGGACCCTTGCGGGTTCTCAGAAACCTTATGAACGGTATCCGCATCATTTGGTGATAACAGATCTCTTGAAACTCCGAATATCACTTTCGTTCACGAAACCAAACCCCAAGAACCGTAATAAATACGGTCCCTATCTTTCACTGTGAGTAGACAGCGAAGAGAATCAGGAAAGATCCTCTGCCTCTATCAGCGTCCGGGGTTGGCACTTTCCCACAGAGAAACAAAGTCGGATTCATAACTTTGCTAAGCCAGCCCAACGACAATTTGAGTTTGCTGAAGACAAACTGAACTGGAACGCAGATCGTTTTTCATTTAATGAGGATTTATGCGTCTCATCTCTGGAAGTGACTCCAGATGCTGTTGCGCCGATCGAAGACGAAAATGTTGTTGATGGCTCAATTGATGAGAATAGAGTCGTAAGAGACGAAAGTAGCAGTTTATGTGAAAAGATGGATCAAGAAGCTCCAAAGGAAAACACGCTTCTGGAATCAACATTCCAAAGCCCTCAAGAGCTTCATGTGGCTTTGGCTTTATTGGATGCTTTCGAATCGAACGGAGGCCATTCTGAAGCACAATATGCGAAAGCCCCTCAAATCAGCAGCCAATATTCAACGAAGACAGCTCACACAATTGCAAGTGAATGGATCACCAAAGAGTCTGTTGCAAGTTTGAGACGCCTTGGTCAAATTTTCGACTGCTCAGACGCCATTTGCCCGGACCATTTTTGGAAGGTACTTGATTTCTTCTCGCGTCTCTGTCATTTTTTTTTCTAGTGGAGGGACCAACTTTCGAATCTTCGCAAGGAACTCAAGAATGCCTTGGAAAAACCCTTGGAACAATATTTCGAAATAAGAAGCCATGAGCCATTCAACTCCGTCGAGACGCTAATGGATTTGGAGGAAAGGCTAATTTTAGTGATCGAGTCTGAACAACAAGTTCCACGTATCAATTTCTGTCGTCTAGTGGTCTTGAGACACCTGACTGTTGCTCAACATTTATTGGAGGACGAAGGCTACTCATCTTGTTTGTCTTACATCATCAGTGTCTCATTATCGCAGCGTATTGAAGGCAATAATTCCTTTTTTGCAACTTGTCTGACAGGAATGAGGATTCCATCAATCGAGGAAGACGTCCGCTGCCTTTTCAACGAACTTTCAGTCACTCGCTTCGGCTTCTCCTTTCACGAATTACTTGACTCTATGAATTCCATCAATCACCTCGCCATCTTCAATCATGCTCCCGTTTTTCTCTCTCCTTTCGAGAGTGACTTTGATTCTCCGAAATTAGAATACTTGATCGCCCTCATCATCACAACATCCCACCAACGTCAACGAATCCTCATTTTAATTTCTGGTGATGCTCTCATGCACAACACAATGTCATTTCTGCAGCGACGCCTTGAAAACCCTCGCGACCCACTTCTCGTTATGCCTCTCCTCTCGGCATCAAATTCTGATCACATTCCTTTGAGCGTCTTTTATTCCAGTGATTCAGTTCGGTACGGCTACAACTCAACACACTACAATATTGCCTGGCCTTCGCAGCACCAATTCCCTACTAAACTCCCAGTTGATCCTGATGAATCCTCGTTGCCTAGAATCTCATTCTCAACTTCTTATTCCTCCTGACTTATTCGTTGTTGCCTTCAATAAAATGGACGACAATACAATGGCAATCCTGGTATGTTCTACAAATCAGAAACGGCATGTTCGCTCTGAATCCAGAACCATTCAATTCACGTTCACTTAAGAGTCAATGAATTTCCGCTCCAAGAATTGATTCCAATTGAAGGAACACAAAACATTCAGGTTGCGTTGGGCCCTAATGTTCTATCCAATCAAGGTCTGCATCGCTCTGCATCAGTCCTCGATGTTCATTCCCTCATTTTAGAGTTTGTATCGGAATTGGATTCACACGATGTGCCATCCTTTGAATGTTTATCGATGGGACCATCAAATCCGGACTTGGTACTGCAACCCCATTGTTATTTTCGCGCATCCTTCTTTCCTTTCCAAGATCTTCAATTCATCTGCTTGCTTGTTTGTCGTGCCAAATCACGAAAAGATAACGAAGACAATTCACTCTGTCAGGACAGCAACGATGTTCTACCCCATGGTTGGCACTCTACTGCTGTTTCTCCACATGAGTATCTCCTGCAGGTTTTCGCTCTGCTTGTCGGGATCGATTCAAAAGCTTTTTTCTCAGCAATGCAGCCTTCAAATCTAGCGCCCACTCAGCCAATCGATTGGAGAGGTCTCCCAAAGCGAATCATTAACAGGTACACTGACCGCTTGCTCGGTGTTTCCTCGACTTCTCTTTCAGGCTCGCATTGCTTCCACAATTCTCAATCGGCGAAATCCTTCCCATCAGCGCCTCTGATTGGAAACGAGCAGCTGCGTTAATTTATGAGTGAGCATAGGCAGCTGATCAGTGGGACATTCCATTTGACAGGATTATAAGAGCGTTGAATTTCCAATGGGAGGATCTAACGAGTGCAATGAGGAGTGATGCGTCGCTACGCCGATGCTTTTGCGAAGCAAGTTTGCAACGATTTCTTGAGAAGTCAAACGCATCAATTCAATCATCCCAAGAAGAGGAACTCAGCGGGAGGATCGCAGAAGTGATCGATCAGTCAATCTATCACGCGTCGTTGTTAAGAGGCCTAATCGATCCTAACAGCAACACAAACATATTCTCTCAATTGCAGCAATTGATTGAAAATGAGATGGTCCTACGGGAAATGCAAAAAAGGAATTCCAAACTTTCAATTGGGTCTCTATGGTGGTTCACTAAGACGGCTTTAGAACACTCCAAGGAAGCATGCCTGCAGCAATCCGGAGCATCGTTTGTCTCTCAGACGAAGCTCAATCTCAAACAAGATTCAAATTCGCCAATTCAGGTTAATCACTATGGTTTTCGACACTTGCTCAGCGAGCTGCCAGAAGACTTGGATGAACCAATCTGGACTCCTTCTCAGCCATCTTCTGTTTTTGAGCTCGAGATTCCTCAAGCATTGCCCTTCTCAGAAATCAACGAGCCGACTCCCCATGCTTCTAAAAGGCTACGTCCTGGTCCGGACGGCGCAGGTGCACAAAAGCGTCAAAGACTATTCTCCCGGTCTCCCGATTGGTCTCCGTTCACTTCCACAGAAAATGCTTCCCCCTCGAAGTTTCAAATCTCTCTAGATCAAATGGACAGAAGCATGAATCGTTTGCCAACATCGCATGACACGACGAATTACTTCACGCCCCCCCGAGACCAGTTGCGTGCCTCTCGAACATAAACTCGTATCCCAATGTGAACGCCAGGATGTTTTAACCGATTTGACTGTCTCATGGGACGATTGGGTCCTGCAAGGCCTCCGATCACCAACAGATGCCGAGTGTTTGCAGAAAAGCCAAACGATACCGAATAGCAAGATGTCCTCGCATTTTGGAGAGCTGCTCTTTGATGTCAACTCTCTTCAGGAGTACCCGCCCGAATTGCCAGATAGCCCAGCATCGTCTAAAACTCCGGATGATGATGAATTAAACCTTGATCCTCCATCGGTCGAATTCCAGCAACAATTTGCGACCACGAAGCACAACAAAGACTGGAGATTCCCACCGAAACTCCAGACTGTTTCAACTGTTCGATCGCCCTTCCATGCGTCCCCTGGAATATCGCGCTTCAATTTCAAGGGGTCTCCCACAGAACCCGAAAGTCACAGCGCTCATGAAACACACTCAACCACAGAAGATCGCATCACTAAATTGGTTGAAAGACAAAGATGGCACAGAATGTTGCACGGTGGTCATCTTGGGCGGCTTCAACGCGATACTAACAAACGAGGTATTGAACATTGGGAGCCATGGTGGTTAATAATCTTCTATCAGGGTGGAGCCGTCTCAACGGGAAGCATCCCGTCGCGAAAGCAAATGCTAAGCGCCTTCCGAGACCTCAGAACAGATCGGAACCCGAGTGGAAAGAAAAACAATCGGGAAATATTCCACATTGGTTCAGAAAACGGACACTAGGATTGATTAGTTATGACAGTTCAAGTGTTGAGCCAGGAGGGCAAACTCGAATCAAGCTTAAGCCAATAAAATAAAAGATTGGAAGCCTCTCTCATGTGAATCATTAAAACACGTTCTCAAACTTGAAAACCTGTCGTTGAGATCTCGAGTTGCTGGTGATTGAGTTGTTGATGATTGAGCTAGTGGATAAGTTGATAATTCGTTTGTCTCATCGATGTCATTTGACAAAGATTCTGTTTTATTGGAAGCTAGAAATCCGGCCTAGTTTCTAGCGAGTAACCATAACAGCTAAAACGCTGTTTTCCACGAATTAAGTGAAAACGCATGCTAACCACAGCAAGACACATGCATTAACGTGGTGGATATCCAGGTGGTCCGGGTGGATATCCCGGTGGTCCGGGTGGATAGCCAGGTGGTCCGGGTGGATATCCGGGTGGTGTTCCGGGTGGTGTTCCGGGGCCTTGTGCGTTGTGGAGCTGTTTTTGAGTCTGGAACGTACGAAAGGTTGGTTTCTGTGTTGTGGAAATCTGGTTTTGATTCACCTCTGACGATAACTCTCTGTTTGCAGTGTCTGCATCCTGTTTGAAATATTCTTCTTTGCTTGCGAGTATATCAAGCCGTTTCTGAGAGGTTCACAGAAGAATTTCTATGTCTTAAAAATTCGCTCACTTGGATTTCAGCAATTTTTTGCGTTGGGGGAATATTTGGGTCCTTTGCGGCTTTTGCTAGCTCTTCTTCAATGATATTTGTTTCTTCTTGTTGTGTTTTGAGAACCTGTTGAATAGAACAGTACGATGGGTTGCACGTCATGAACGTACATTTTCCACCGCATTAGCAACATCGGTGCGAGCATCTAAGAAACAATACTGCCACCATGCGTGACATGCGATACCGTACCTTCTTGTGCATAAATGACCGGAACTGTCGAAAGGGTAATGGCTATCGGATGGGGTTGTCCCCTGTCCTTACTTGGTTTTATTTGCATGACCAATGGAGCTGGGGTCGTTGTTGGAGGGGCTGCTCCCTGCTCTTTCTTCCCTTCTTTTTTTCCTTCTTTCTTTCCTTCTCCCGTTTTGGTTTCCTGTGAGCAACGTTATTCAAATCTCTATGCCAACTCACCGCTTTGGAAACCCCTTCTACTTTCTGAGCTTGCTTCTTGCGAGAGGGAAACTCCAATGCTAGCGTTATGCTTCAAGAAACTTTGATTAACTTCGAGACACTGAGAGGCGCTTACGTGTCAGGAAGTCCCTCTTTGGCGGAAGCCTTTCTTTGATCTTCAGCTTCCGTTCGCAGGCCTTTCCTGGAAGCGAGTGATGGTCCGTTTGTCGATTGGTTGTTACATACAATTCAGTTTTGAGATTTACGATGTCTTTTCTCAAACCTTGCAGAGCCTGCTGCTCCTCCTGAACAGCTTGTTTGAGGAAATTGATCAACTCTGGTGTGATCATGGGTGTGCGCGAGGGTCCCCCCTGCCGGGTGAAGCTACATTCAAGGTGTTACTTAGCCTCATTCCCCACCTTCCCCACCGCCGGTCCCCAGTTCTCCTCCGGGAGGTTTACGAGGTGGGGCCCTCCGTTGTTGTTGTCTCGTCCATTTTTAGAGTGTCATTGCCGGGCTGTCATCGTTCAGTTGTCAATAGCAAGTGGTGAGCTACCTTTTAGCTCTACTGTACCTTTATGGGGGCGTTGACTGAGCTAGGCAATTCAGGTAGCGGATAGCTGAAGCAGAGAGGTTACAACAAATTCTGTTTGCAATAGCTTACGGAGCCCCTACTGGCTGGGGCGTTGGTGGTGGTGGGGGGTGGCGGTTGAAGAGGATTTCCTCCTCCGCTTTCAGGTGGAGGAAGCGCTGTCGAAGACCATAAGTGGGATTTAACCCAGACAGGGCAAACATACTGCTAGTGTCAGGGGGTTGGTTTTGAGCTGAGGTAGTGTGAAGATGTACAAGAACGAAAAACAACGCAAAGAGTTGCAGCGTGAGGTACATATCAGCTAATCTAGAGGCACCATGGGATGCGTCACAGCATTCAAATTTTTGAAACTATTTGCAAAATTAAGAACGAAGTTTGAAACTTAGTTGCATTAAATTCCAATGTGTTCAAAAGAAGGAGCCAGATAGCTCTTCCAACCGTTGCTCCAGTGTGACACTTCGAAGCATATTACTGCGCTTTTAGATCAATGTGAAGAAATAATAACAAGCTATCAATAGCAATATTTTGTTAGTTTTCCCCCGTTTTTCAACATTCCATGAAAATTTCATCTTCTATTATTTGCAACATCTCCAAAAACGATTGTACTGAACTCGTGTTTTGCTTAGTTGCTGCACAACGACTCTCATAAACTACAGTTGACCTGTGGCTACTCGACAGACAGGAGGGTGTGGATCCGCCTGAGCCCGAAGCACTGCTCAAAAATGAAGGAGGCATCTAATATAAGAAAGTGAATCGAACTGTTCGTCCCTCTTCCATGAGATTGAATCACTTCAATTCACCAGCTAGCTCTGTGGCAGTGCACAACAAGCGTTAAAGATCCACACAATCGCATACCTTCTGGAGACTGCAGGAAGATTTGCATTTGCCCGATACGTGAAGGCTTGTCTCCTACGATTCCTCATCCTTTTGGGATTTCACAGACTTCTTCAAGGGGGGGAATATTCGTCAATCCCACTTCTTGTACTCATTCCACGAGGGAGGTGGATCGAGCGGTTCCAATCCAGCTGATCAATCACCATAACACTTTTGGGAAACAAAATAGCGTAGTAAAAAGCATCGGACCCTTAATGGGGCTTGGTCGGAAAAGGCAATGGTAGAGCTGGCGATTATCCGTGAGATTCGGTTGACAACTGAGGTTGCGCCAACTAACAGACTGCGAAAGGAGGGAGGAGGAATACGTCCAACAGCTCCACTGGTCACAGCACGACATGACTCTGTATCTACACTGTAGTCCCTAGAGATCGTGCTAATCGCCTTGGAAGAGCTATTTTTCCAGTTACATTTGGTTTCCTGAATCATAGTCAATTTTGCAGATGGTTTGCTGATCAATGCCCCGCCAAAAGACCTAGAGTTGCGAAAAAGCTTTGTGCGCCGTAGCAAGCTGCAATGCCCTGCCTGGCTTCTACATCAGGCAGAGATTCCTTGAACGACGCTGGTTGAGAATTTAAGCCTCAGACTTGTGCTCTTTTTCTGAAGTCGATGCGGTTCTTGGGATTACAAGTGATGTCCTGCGCGATGGGTAATGTTGAGTCCTGTTTTAAACTCCTTCCGTAACTTCAATCACAAAGAGATGGATTATGTGAAATAGTATCTGTGACTTTTGTCCTCTGCGCTTCTGTAGTGTTACACTCGATGCATCTGCCAGAAGGAAAAACCGACTCTGCAGTGTCATCAACTAATGTCTTGTCTCAAGTAGTAGGTGGCGCCTGGCGGTGTCTCCATGCAGCTTGTTTTCGCGTTTTGTTTGGACTGTCGCCCCCGCAGATCGTCAAGCAGATCCTGTAAATTGCTTGTGAATGTGTTTCCAGCCAGCAGCTTACCACATTGTTGTGAGAAATAGATGAGACAAGAGGTGAAAGCTGGAGAACAAGGATGGAATATGGGCCCCAATTGTCTCACTGACTTGAATCCTGAAGGAACAGCGAACAATCCAATGGGGTCCATAGCGCTGAGTGGTGACAATCCGATCAGAACAAGCAGATAAGAGAATCCTGAAATTCGCTTGGATGGACGGTAGTCTATTTTCCCTTTCCGTACCTGCGATGAAGATATAGGAAGATACGAAAGCAGATTGACAATTCATCCAATTTTTTGACTGCCTCATGGAAACAAAATTCTGCAGAAAAATGAGATGACCAAAACGCCACCAATGCTGGAGGCACCTCCACTGCTAGAAAAACAGATATTGCCAAAATGGTCAACAAACACATTTGCCTATGGAAGAGAGATCTACAAAATCAATCAAGCCGCTTGATTTCTCACCACACGAATTGCTGTGAAGGAATAGCCGCAACATATCCGGGAACAAGCGAGAGAACACCAAGGCCTAAGGGAGTCATACTGGCCGCCTGATCGAATTACATTCCACCAATTCCAAAATCAGTGAAACTAACAATTTGCCAGATTGTAGAGATCAATATCAAGGAGCAGTAAACAGATATCAAAGGAAAGGCGAAGACATCGGGAAAAAATGCCGAAAAGGCTCCGGAAACCAGGAAAACTAAAAGTGCAGTTGGCACCCCCCACTCTGAGAGGTAAAGGTTGGTTGGTGTAAGTAAGGCCCCCGTAAACCCTACGTCGCATCTGTGTCTAAATTGCAGAGCCACTTTAACGGAAAGAAGCATGCATTTCGATTGGTTCTAGGTGCTGAGGGAGCTTAACTGCCAGAACGTAGCACATTGAGCAGCAAGACGCTTGGATAGCACCGAATAGATATTTGACGTGTTTGGCACTTGTTGAAGAAGAATCATAAAACAAAAAAGCTGATAGGAGAGCACTTACTTTCCGGCAAAAACTCCAAACTAGAAACGGTAATGAGGTGCAAGATCCATGCAGATTCGGGGTATCTTACCAGCGAAGCGAATGAAATCGGAATGAGCACGCTCAATAACAAGGAGACATATGCGGTATCGCTGTATTCCAAACCCATGTAGCGATTTGCAGCAAATGGTTCATCAATTGAAAACATTCGTGAATATCTGAGACTATTTTACAATGATTTCTCAAACCGAAAAAACTGTGGGAGGTTCTTGCAAATATTTCTGCTTGCTAAATTGTGCACTGAAAAGATCAGTGCCGCTCTGTTTGAAACGTAGCAAACGGTGTTCAGGATCGCCTGAATATGCAAACCACAACAGAACGAATGAGCAGAATAAGTTCTGCTCAGAAATTTTTTTCTAGTTACTTTTTTGAAATGGTTTTCTTTTTTGGAGTTTTTTTATAGGCTTTTCGCTCATGTACAAATATTTTTGTCAATCAGGAAACAAGGTCCAAAGCGTCCTTTCGACCCTTTGCCGAGTGTTTTTTTTTGGCCTTTGTATTCTTCACAAACCATGGTATGAAACTACGCTGCCATAGCATGGCTCTCGCCTCCTTTTCAGAAGTGTTCTCTGTTCTCTTCGGTACCCCTGAAGTTTTCCCGTCATCCTCTTATATTATTGACCCTTTCAACGCCTTTTCGCGTCACTATTTATTCAGGTCAGCCAGTTTGTTCAACCTCATGTTTACGAGCTTCCACTCTCCTTTTTCTCTACAGAGGATTCAAAGTAGGTTTACACCCATGAATTTCATGTGTATCTTTGTTTCTGCCCCAGAACTCTTTCTACAGTAACGCGATCAGTGCGCGCAACCATAGCAAACTCCATTGTCTAACGTTGTTTCTTATCAGGCCGAAAGTAAGAGAAGGCAAGCCGAGTAGTAATCCTACTATCCTTTCAGTCCTTGGGCGCTGAGGTGTTTGGGTAGTGGAAGGTGGGCTGCCTGCTTCGTTTTTCTGGATCTCTAAATGATTTTCCCTAGGCGTTGCGGCGTGCATGCACAATGTTGTCGATTCTTGTGCTCTAACGGCTATTGTGAGTGTTTCCCTGCACGGTGATAAGGTATAGGTCTTCTTTGAACTCTTGCAGGCGGGGACGTCGATCAGGTCAGATTGATGAACAGTGTTTGAAAGGAAGTTAATTGACGTCTCTAGGATTTGCACTCCCATCGTTTCCACGATGAAAATGCGATACATCCTCTTCATATTTCGGAATCACGTTCATCATTGGAAGACATGAGCAGACAATCTCGTTTCAACAGACGGCTGGGCTTGGACTTTCTTTTTGGAATTCAGCCGTCGTGCACAAAAAACACCAATTTCATATCCAACCCCCATCAAGATGTCTGTGATGCGTCATCTATTCTTCCTTGGGGAATAGCATCAAAGAAAATGCTGGATTTGGTCTGTTTCGGAAGTCAGTATTTTCATGTGTCTAACTGCGATTTTACAGATTCAGACGGAGGAGTGTCCTGATGAAATTCGCGCACAGCTCCGTCAAGCGATAGACCAACGTCTGGGAACCTTACTCATGATGCCACAAAGCTATTCTCCATATATTGATAGTTCTACGATGGATTTTCTAATTGCTGAGTTTCCTTCGTTATGGGTTGCTGCAAACAATTCATCGTTGGCTGAAAAAAAGGTTAGCAACAAAGAAAGTGACGGTGAAGATTTGGCGTTTCGTGTTGGAATTGTAACGTCGGATGAAATTCCTCCATACATCTATTCAGCTGTAAGCGTGAAAATGCACTTTCCTCTTCGCTGAACCTTCTTCTTAGATGGTTAACGGAACACGCGTTGCTCGGGGAGTTGTTGCTGATGCACTTAAATCAGTGCTGATAGACTGGAACTCAACGGGAAAATCACCACTGGCTTTGCAGCTTTACTCCATTGACGGTCAACTTAGTATTGATATTGATGGAGCGTCATCATTTTCAACTTTCCTGGATGCTCTCCTTCTGTTTATCCCAAACAATCATCCCGCTCCCTCTCCATGGAGTAACCTGATAGAAGTGAAGAGATTCAGTGAGAGTCATTTCACTTCGGAATTGATTGGTTTGTACTGTCTCAGACGACGCCATTCCGGTGAAGAGGAGGTGGGGGAGCTCCGGTTCTGATGCACCCGATGCTCCTGGCAATCAAATTCCCTTGGGAGGTTCCTTTGCAGAGATTCTCACAGCTTACGAGAGCTTTATTGTAGATTCGATGGTTCTGGATCCAATCACTGCAGGATGGTCTTCGATCCATTTGAATGAAACTCAACTTGGTGATACAAGTTCTCAAACAAAATTGGCAAATAAGGGGAAACTGGTATTGGCCTTTCGATAATCTATTTTTGTGTTTTTTCCGTATTTTTTTTCGAGCAACATCCAAACAACAAACACCTCCCTAATTCAGTCTCAGATAGATTGCTCTCTCTTCAAGTAGTACTTCTACAGCTTGGATAAACGCCGTATTTTTCCTATTGCTTGCATCATTTTTTGTCATTTCATCTCTATCGCAATCTTCAAGATGAAGCTCATCTCAATAGTTGTTACTGTTTGCTTGGTTCACCACGCTGTTGGACACGGGAAAGAAGAAAGGCACGTTCCCAACCTTTCAAAAGAAACGCTGAAGTCACTTTTGCCAAAGCCAAAACTTGTACCTGAAGAGGTTACTCAAGAAGTAGCGACTTGTTATCAAGGGTACACGTTGATGAGTGATGGAACATGTGTGAAGGAGATTGTTGAGGTAGGAAGAGTTGGCACCTCCTGAACACATCAAGTTGCTAACTTAGGAACCGTTTCCCGCCGAAGGTGACATTACGGTGCCGTACATCACGCGTTGCCCAGTTGGCTATACGGCGGCGAACGGGCAGTGTCTGCAAACAAGGGAAACACCCTTCGCTTATTTCTGTCCAGTCGGTGAGAGAGATCTCGAAGTTGGCCTCCCATAATCCCTGTTTCGCGTTGTGGTGCCTAGGTTTCGAAGATGATGGAATCTCGTGTGCACAAACCCTTCCTGGAGAAGTTGTGACGTCCTGCACAGACGGGGAACTCATCAATGGCATATGTGTTGCAACTCAGCACGCGCCCCACCTCATTACTCCAAAGTGCCCGGAAGGGAGCCAAGTGGAGAAGGATGGAAACTGCTGGAGAGTGGTGGAGACATTTGATTGCACTCCTAGAACTGGAAAAGAAGAAATAACCGGTCGTGTTATTGCTGCGCCACGACCCTCAGTCCCACTTGGAAAGAAAATCATTGTCAGCAAAGGAAAAGGAGGGAAACACACCAAGTTGAGAATGTTGCACGCCAAGAAGGAGAAAATTATGGAAGAGGCCCCACGGCTGCCATATGGCCATCCCAGGTAGGCCACTAACCAGTGAAAACTTTACTGTATGTATTTTGTTCAGCAAACACTCTGTTCCTGGAAAATTGGTCGAAGGCAAAGAACATACAACCACAGCTCCTCCACCTCCAACACCGACAGCGTGCCCCAAGAAAGAGCTTGTTTCTGTTAGCCCTCCAAGACCTACAAAGGTTTCACCGGTTTCTCAACTCTGTGCAAGAAAAACCGTTGTCGATGCACTGGCTATTGTTTCCTGCCCGGTTGGATTCGAAGATTTCGGAGACAGTTGTAGAAAAGAAACTACTGCCCCACCCGTTACCTTATGTCTTTCCAACGGATCCACAGAAGGCTCGTGCCCGCCCATTGTAAAACGGGTTCCCAAAATTCCGAACTGCGTTAGTGGAAAGCCGCCAGTTAACGGCAGGTGCATTGAAGTCGAAGCGGCTCCAGCAGAGAACGTGTGTGCTGAGGGCTTCCAAGACTCAGGGAACGGTAAGTTTGTTCAAACATTTTGTAGTGCAGCCCTGGATTTCTCTTTAGGGTGCTTTGCAAGGGTAAAATCTGGCGGCCTGGAGTGTCGACCTGGTCTCAAACTCGTTGGGGACAAGTGTGTCGGAAAGTCAGTTCGCCCTTCAGTTGCACTTGCCCTAAAGCCAAAGCCCGGTTGTGAAAACAAATACTAGATCTCGTTCTGATTGAATAACTTCTTCTTGTCTTCATTATCGCTAGATTCTCTTCTCTCTCTGCAGTGCTTAGTTTTTGGTGTGAACGTAAAAAACAAAACGGTGTCTAATAGATTGAACATAGAAGAACGTCTTTCACTCGCAGGTCCTGATGTAAATTGTTGTTGCCCCAAGTTGCGGCGTTTTTTTTTCAAGAATTCTAAATGTTGCTTTTTTCAAGTTTGTTTGTTTTTTTTCATCCACAATTAAAAGGAGAAACCTGAGAAGTATGTCAGCCTTAGTGCACTGTTGTGCATTACGTCGTATTGCAACGACGTCAACTCCCCACCAGATTCCATTCCTTTCTCGTCTTCTATTTGGATCACGATGCGTCACTACCTCACCTTGCACATTTCCATTACGCCCAAAGTTTGCTTATTTTCCCGCAACTGGCTCAAGGTTGTCAACATGGCAAGACCTTCGATGGAGAAGTACTACCGCTCAGTCCAAAAGAGCAAAACCAAGGGCTGTTAAAACACTTTCTTCAAAAAAGGGATTGAAAAAACCATTGAAAAAATCATCGAAGAGAGTGCTGGCTACCTCATCGAAAAGAGTTTTGAGAAAGTCAGCGAAAAGACCTTTGACAAAGCTATCGAAAAGAAAATTAAAAGCATCGAGACCAGTTCCCAAGAAATCCAAGGCAATCGGAAAGATGAAAGCGACACTCAAATCGTTGAAATCAGGCAGAGTGGGATCAAAGACTCGCGGTAGACGCAGCAACTTGGTTAAAGCAAAATCGGGCAAAATGGCAAAAAAAGTGTTTTCAAAAAAGAGATCGGCCAAGACCATGATGACCAGGCGTTTGACAAAACGCAAAAAATCGCAAAATAAACGTTTCAGATTGAAAGCAAGAAAAATTTCCAAACGACAGGGCGCCATCCAGCGCGAACATCTTTTGGCGAAACAGGCAGAAAAAGCTCATCTAAAAAAAGGCAGCATCACGGCGTGAGTCTCTCCATTTGGTTTTTTCGTTGCAAGGTTCTTCTCTCAGACTATCTTTATCTCCGGAGGCCCGACTGCAGTGGTATAGGAATTTGAAGAAAGAAGTCTCGGACAAGCTTCACTTGAAACAATGGGAGAAAAGAACCAAGAACGTGCTAGCGAAGCTGGAACAAGTAGCTTCGAAGCCAAAGAAGGTTTTGCGAAGCTCGATGAGGTAAATAAAAAGAGCGGGAAAAATGTCCTATATCGACGTACAAATGCAGGGCCTACTTGAAGCGTCAGACCCCACCGATTGTGAGTCGTATTCTCAATGTGAAAATAGCCCGACTATGTCTATTTCAGACCGTGTCAGGGTTGTCACCATCAGACCTCACCGGGAAGTACTACGACCTCAAAAAAGAAAAGCAAGAGAAGCAGCTCGCAGCAAAATCAGCACTCGTTCAGAAGAAATTAGGTTGGTGGTGGCAAGTATACTGCAGGTTCTAATGGGTTTTCTAGGGTCCACCTTGCCAGACGAAATTCGTCAATATACTCCTCCACCAGTTTCACGTTTGGTGGCAAGCAAAAAAAGACGAAAAAGACCTGGCAAGAGTAAGACTGAACACCGCAGCTAACAATACTTGTTTGGTCCAGGGGAGGCGAGCGGCAGCGCGGGACTACAAGAGGGGATTGTTGAAGTTTTCTCCCGTAAGATGAATGGCTCTTACTTTTGGAACATTTTCCAACATTTTCAGAGATTGGCATCTGATCGACTCATTTTATTGTGGTATCGAGAGAAAAAAAGAAGCAAAAGCGGGAAATCCACTAAGCAGATGGTTTGATTAACGGCTTCCATCATGCTCACCATACTTTCACCTTATAGTTTGACCAATAATAAAAAATACAGTTGTCGTTATGTTTCCACATGAACTAACAACTACTTTGAATGTGGCGCGTTACAAACACCTCAATAAATCTTGGTTGTTAGTGAGATGAGTGAGAGAGAAGAAGCCGCGAGTTTCCAATACCAACACAGCAAAGTTTTTTGGACACTGTTGAATCCCAACAATTGCCAGTAGCTTCGTCTTCAAAAAAATTTGTCAAACCGAAACTTGTCAAGAAACCTCCATCGCGGTTGACCAAAGATCCCCATCGTCGTCAATCCAATGAGAATACAGGAGTGGTAAGAATTCTTGTTATTGGGATTGACGTTTCTTCAGTCGGTAATCTCATCCGTGTTTCATTACCTTTTGTCGAATGCAAGGTTCATGATTCCAAGCCCACTGGAGAAGCTGCTTCTTCTTTATCGTTGGAGTTGAACGGGCTTGCTGCGGTTAGAGAGGCTCAAAACATCATTGACGCACAAACGTCGCAAATCAACAGCTTAGAAGAAGAAGTGAAAAGACTCAAGAGCGAGATAGGGTGGGGTACAAACTCAGAGATCGCACGGTGACGTTTTTTCGAACTTGTAGTTCCAACAGAGAAGATCTAGCGAGAAATGACGCCATAATTGAAGAGCTCAAAGATTCGATTAGTGAGATGCGAAAGTCTGCGCTTTCTTTGGCGGATGCCAAAAGCTTGGCATCAGAAGTATGTGATAGTTGGGCAGTTGCGACAGGACGTTGCTTCATCAGTTCAAGAGAATCGACACACTTCACCCTCCAATCAGATTTTGTGGAAGGGGTACGGAGCTCGAGCGTTACTATCTGCCACGAATTGTACATCGATTTCCATTCAAAATCTCCAAGTTGCGTTTCATATTTGGGCTGAGTACGCATTTGGGACAAACGCTCACAATGTAATATTGAGACAGCACGAATCAAAAAAGTTTGATAAGAGCGGTGTCAAAACGGATGTCCCAATTGAAATTAAGCAAAGATTGGAGTTGGCAAGAACAGAACAGTTGTTTCTCATGGAAGAGATTCGTAAAACGTTTGAAGAGGTACGAGATCATGAGTTTCAAAAAATCGCCTTGTCCTTTTTTGGTAGTTGACTGAATTGAATGCAGCGATGAAAGCATCTCCCACTGAAACAGCGCAGATCTTATCAAGGTTCTCAGTAAGCGGTCAGACATTGCCGGGACAATTTTTCTCCTTTTTTGCAGCAAGCCCAGAAAGCCTCGAAGAAGAAGAATCTGCCTGGTGGTTCTTCCAACGTTGCAACGAATTGGAAGTCAATTTCTGGAACTCATCGGAGAAATTCCGATTCCATCGCGCATTCGGTGACGTTTCTAGTTCATGTGCTGACGAATCACTATAAACGAGGTTTACTTGAGGCTTTTAGGCGGTGGGTAGGAGGCAAAGAATCACTCTATCAAGGCCTCAAATCCACAGGCTGCGGAAATGCAAAAGCAAGACAAGCCAACAAAATTCATCTGCCACCATTTCAAATCCTCGCCCTCTGCTATTCATTTTAAGGCAAGTGTTTGCAGCGAGCTTCCAGGAATTCCAATTTTCAGAAGCATATTCCGGAAGGAACTTCAAGTTGTGTTCAATCAGCTCAAGTCGATTTCGCGCAGGCGTTGTTCTTCAAGAGGCGAACAAAGAAACCCGATTCGCGCTTCTGTTTTGGAGTCGGTGGGTTTTGCACTTCAACCGTCATATTTCAATAGCCTGCCGTCGATCTCCAATTGGCATAGAAGAACTTCGTGAAGATTCAGTTGGTCAGTCAGTTTTTCTCCCGGATTCTCCCGACCCTTCCAGCTTCTACCGATTGCCATATTTGGTCGATTTTGGCGGAGCCTCATCAAGACTGAAGGAAGGCGACCAAAGAACAGAAATGCCCATTCCCAGCCTTGGAACTCATTTTGGAGTATAGAGCGTCCTGTACGGCGTTTTGACGACGTTCCTTTTCGTGGTGGTAGTATTAAGGATAAAGACCAATTGGTTTCCTGAGTGCCGCAATCTGGAGTCTAGATTAACGGAATTTGTTCATCAGGAAATCAAAATCTTTATGAATCGTCTAAACCTTGAGGAGGCTGGAGCTTTGTGTCCTCAATTGTTCTGTGCAGGACAAATAGGCATCTTTCATTTTTTCTAAATGATGGTCGAAGGATGGGGCCCAACGGATGAGTGAAATCGCTCTTGACATCCATTGCTCAGCAAGAACGAAATTTTGTAGACGAAAAAATTGAGCTCCCCTGAGATGAGCAAGAATTGTTACGGAAGAATTGGTTCGTCGTACGTGTTCCAAGCGGTTGAGACCAACCACTCGAGTTCGATGGAAGGCCAACCAATTGGCTCATTGTTCTGTGTCAATAGAATTTTACAAGCTCCATCGAATCTCTGTAATGGAAGACATCTCGTATTGCTTCAGAGTCGATTCACCTTCGCTGCTTCTTGTTTGGAAGGGGGCCAAGGAGATTAATTCTCGATATGTTTCTGCAATCTTGGCCAAATCTAGTTGCTGTTGGGCCAACAAAACCGACAGAAGTTGTTGAAGACAGATAATCCCAACTGATAATTCAAAGAAATTTATGCGTCAATTCAACATTGTACTTGCTTGTGGGTGCTTCGAATTCGAATGAAAAAGAAGAGAGAATTTCCCAGCAACGCGGTTTGAGAGAATCAATTTCTCGAATACTCTGAGGTGCAAAAATCAAATTGGAACCGTTCATTTGGGTGTTACCTCAACAAATAATTGGATGCTGTTGAGGGTTGGCAGCTTTGATAAGACGATTGGATCTCGGATGTCGTCTTCGATTTTATCAAGAACCCCCTTTTTCAAGTTCTCAAATAAATAGCGAAGATGGAATCCACGCATCCGAATTTCGAACCCCATTAAACATAGAAGTGGAAAACTCTGTGAAATAGATTCAAAACGTTTCTAGATTCGACGTCAATTACCTTTCCATTTGCAACTTGCTGTCGACATTCGTCCGACATCTTGTCTAAAAAGAGGAATTCATGATTGAACCACTCGAATTGCACTCTACCTGCTGAATTGTCAACAACATCCAATGCTGATTCAATTGATGCAATCCCTGATTCAATGTGGCAACTGCAGAATTGAATGACTTCGAGAACACGCCGTGTGGCGTCCAGTTGTGTTGATGAACTCGGTGGAAATGCTGGTAAGCACGACGTCATACACCTCCGAATCAGATGCAGCTTTGATGATGCAATTAGCATCGAACACATTCGTTCCTCTTCAATCAAACGATTGCAAAAATCGCTTCTCTCACTTCCTGCACAATTGTCACGCAATGAAGCAAAAGTTTTGTCACTTGCCAGTTCTCAAAGCTTTCGAGAATCGAAGAGATAGTTCCATCAATTGACCGCAAAGTTGGAGCTTTCGTATCTCTGGCGATTCTATCAAAGTAGCAATTGCTGATTTTTCATCCATTTCAGAAATTGGGCTTTCAGAGCGTTCCATCACTGGATCGGACGCCTTCATTGCCCCGATCTCCAACCTGATCGAGAAACAAATTCAACGGTCTGACCGAGTTGGCATCTCACCCCTCGTTGTATGCGAAATCCTTCAACCAAACAACTGTCGTAAGAAGTTCGTTGAGTGATGCTGACTCGCTACTCTTGGCGAGTGGCAATGAGCTTTCAACTATCGAAATCGCCGTCTCGAAATGGCCAAATCGTTTTGAAAGAGGTCTGATAGCGAAGACGTTCCTTCCCGTTTTATGAACCACTTGCGCCTACTGTGTTGAAGATGATCGCTTGGTCAGTGTGAAAACCATGCGGATAATCTGGAAGAAATAGTGCACCCGGGAACTGAGTTGTTGCATACGTGGAGTATGTGCACAAATGGTTGAAGTTCTGCAGAACGCAAGATGTATGGTTTTGGATGCGGAGAACCACCTACTGTCTTCATCTTGTTCAGCTGTCTCGGTATCCAGCATTTTTGTTGAGTTGCCAGTACAGCGCAAACCAGATTTCAGCTTGTCGATCACTACATCCAAGCATTCCAGAGCACAGGTGTAATTGTGCCTTTCAAGGCATTCAGACGCCAATCCAACCGCCTGAGAGATCAAGAGAGTGGATCTCCGTGATTTTGTGAGCTTCCTCATACTTCAACTTCCGTGAAATCATCTAACTTCAATAGACGGTAGAGCGTGAGTTTTGCATCTTCTTCGTTATTCAATTCCACAAAACACTGGAATATCAGAAGCAGCGACGCCAAGCACCCGCCATTTTGTTCCGCGAGCATTAGCGCCTTTTGTGCTGCGTCGAGAGCCAATAAAGGATCGCCCTGAGCCGAAACCCTTCTTTATCGTTTCCCATAAGTGACTTATTACTTTTTTCAAAAGGCATAGTGATCTTGCTCTCCACAAGGCAACTTCCCTCTCTGTTTCATCAGAAGGGATGAATGGAACCGCCATATCGAACCACTTAAACGCCATGTCAAACTGAAGTGCCTGTCCAATGTGAAAATTTGGAAGAGACTTCACAGTGAAAGTCTTACGTTAGCGGCGGCAACTCCTAGATTCCAAAGTGTTGAGAAAATGAGGTTTGACGTGTTGGGATCAATGAATGTGCGTCTGCATGTGCGTGTTATGAGGGAACCAAGTTGGAACTTCTCACATTTGGAGTTCGCGAAGTGCCTCAATATGTTTTTGAATTGATGTGAAGATCGCTTGATGCGCGTCGTTTCCATCAGTATTGTCATTTGAAGGGGAAGGAGCTGCTGGTGAATGAGACGAACCAGCTATTGAAAAAATCCAAACCGAAATCAAGCGGCTGACAGTTAGCGATCAGGATGGTTTTTGCATTGTGTTCTTACTTTAAGTATGATTTCCGATCTGTTTCTATCTCTTCTGACTGAGCTGCACTTCTTAAGATTTGGCCAACAAGATTTTCGGCTATGTGGTCAAAGTGGTGTTCGATCAAGTCGCTGAACGCAGTACAAACCAGTTCAGTCTGTTGGGGCGCTTTTTCATGGAAGAGTGCTTCCCTGATAAGGTCCACAATACATGTTCAATGCCCCATAGCACATACATCAGTGTTTGTTGGAGTTCCTGTTGTCTTTCCATATCCAGTTTCATTCGCATCATTACGGAGACCTCCAGGAGCAAGGAAAACAAACCTCCCATACTTTCCCCGCTCCTCCAACAGTAAAGCTGCTCATTTCAAAACAAGCTTCAATTTATGCGCTAGCACACGCCCTCACCTGCGCGGGTTGTCTTCAGGGCTGGATTAAGTTGGTTCAAATGCAATAGAACTCTTGATTGAAGACGGAGTGACCTGCACGAATCCGTGTCGCCTCCGATAATGCGTCTTGGCTTACTGCGCGTATGCTTCCTTGATAATTCTGGGGTACTCTTGCCTCGTGGAGTAAAACCTCTCGACTTGGTAAAACCTCTCGACTTGTTCGTGAAAGCTGAGCAATATTGACAGCAACGCTTTTGCTTCTGTCGGGTTATTGCGCTTCTCCAAAGATATTGACGCTTCGTTATAAATGAAGTCCAATAAGAACACACAAGCCTAGACAGTGTACGAGAGTATTTTGGCATTGTTAAATTGCCGTATTACCTCTACGTTTTCACCTAGTGAACCACCGCAGCTGTTGAAAGCTCTGTAAAATCTCCATGCTTGACCTCTGGGCGCTGGGGGTCCACCTACCAACTCTAGGATTCTTTCAGCATCATTCAGGTTTCCAAGACGGAGGCAACACTTCACCTTAAGCACCGAGATTTTCAATGCAAAAATGGAAAGATCCGGAATATAATATCAACTTGTTCACTTGGGTGAAATGAAACTCAGGCGGAGAAGGCCATGGTCCGCTGACTCAAGCGCTACGTATCCACAGCTCATGAGATCAGATGTCGCGGATGGCAATTTCTCAGCGGGCGTCTAGGAACGCTGAAGAGTTGGATTCGAGAAGCATTGAGATCAGAGTCAGTCCCTCACCTTGTCCGACCTTGGTGTGAAATTTTACGGCGTTAGTAAGATCTCGCACTGGAGCGCATTTTCATTGTTTTCAATGCAGAGGTCAACGCATTTGCCACTCTCAGCCTTGACTGACAGAAAACTCTTTGGAGGGAAAAAACGATTCAGAGATGCAAGACTGACGATGGGCGAGAATTGATAAAGACGCTTCACTTCCCTGATTCTTCGTTAGAAAATTCCATAGGCGGTATGCAAGGGAGCACACTGTCGCTGAATCCTGGTGCTGGGAGCGTCCAGAGAATCAATTCCTTTTAAACTGCCAAAAACAAAGGAGAGTCAAAGAATCCAGCAAAAAAAAGCTCACGTTTTCAACCAGGACTTGGTCATCTAGTGGGGGCGATTTCTCAATAGGACAATTTTGGAGGAGGATGGCGTCATGGCCCGGAAGAGTTAAGAAGATCTTCTGGTGGGAAGGGAATCAGCCTCTTTATTCTCTTATTGCTTACCTTCCAGATCATCCATTTTTGCTTTTGACCCGCTGAATTTCCCTCAGCCATATTTTTTGCCCTTCGCGTTCGCCAGTTTGACTATTGTTGGCTTTGTTGTGCGAAAAAATGCCAAAAAACAGCTGCTTCTATTATTTTGTGCGGGAATAAATCTAAATAGCCACGAAGATAATAACCCTAAAAAAAACCATCTCTATGTGCTGCGTCAGCGGAGTAAAGCGACTGGAGGGGAGGTGATTTCGCATTTTTGCATGTGGATTTCAAACATGTCTTGTACTAACTCAAACACGTAAATGAGGCTAGGTCTTCTCTTTGTCTTAGCATGCGTTGTCGCAGTCCTGTTGTCAGAGAATCAATGCTGATCAAGAGATAGCGAAAGACATTCTTAACCGTTTGGAGTCGTTGAAACTTTTAGAAAAAGCGGAACTCCATGAAAAATACTCGAGAATAAAACAGATGGAACATTTGTGAGTGAACAAGAAGGACGCTTGCTATTCGACGACATTCCTCAGAATCTTGAGAGCTCATTATTCTGATCCTTTCATTGACGATGACCCACTACTGGACCTTAGCGAGCTCTACCTTTCGTTGGATCAAGGTTATATTCTTAGTATTGCAAGAGCTGTGACCAACGAATTTCCTTCCTCAATCGATTCTTCGGGAGGTGGAAGAGGCTTCCTCCACACTTCCTCTCCGAACCCAAAATACCGTCTTCACTGGAGGAGAAGCAGGAAGATGAAGAAGTTGGAGTCAAGCAAAAACCTGAAGCAAAGGATGAGGAGATTGAAGAGGAACTTAAAGAAAGCTTGGATATCAAAGGAGAAGGATGGTCTGAGAAACAAGTCGTATGTAAGCTTGCTGCATCTTGTACGGCTCGAAATTCTCCATAGCCTGCAGCTATGTTGATAGTTAAGGACCACCTCTACAAGTAAGCCTCAAAACAAAACATTCGGAAAGCCTTTAGCGCCTCGAACGGTCAGATCTGGCTATATTTGCGCTGAAATTACCTTACACGGGAATCGAAGTCTTGAGAATGATGCATCTTGCGGAGGAGTATGTCGTCCTCCCGAAGTTAGAAAACAATGAGTCGAGGACTGCATTTCTTCAGATCGTTTTTGATTTCTCTCAAAAGACAGGGGGGTAGGAAACTCTCTTGAGTGACCGTCCCCAATTTCTGTACTTCAGAGTACTGGGCAGCTTTGCTAACATCTAGGTCGAAGACAATTGAACTGAACCGTTTCGATCACAAGGGGGTTCCAGGAAAGACAAGTCTGCGGAGGACTTGGACTTTGAGATCGTTGCATGGAGGTGGGCCGTTCTTGCAGAGTTTGTGCCCATTCCTGGTCTATAGGAAATATACGATTGCTGTCCAGTACACGAACAAAAGGATTGAGTATGGTGCATAGAGTGTGATACCTCACCTAACTGCGTCCGTCTCCAGTGTTTTTGTTGACGGCCACAAGTACCTTACAGTACCGCGAAAGGACTCGGAACCAGGTCATCATGCATTCAATGTTTTTGGGCGAATCATATGTTTGTTCAGGTCGCATTGGGCTTGTTATGGTTGAAGGAAAGGCGTTATTCAGCCCTCCCTCAGCGTAAGCTGATACGAACTACTTTCCTGAACATCCTTCCATTATTAGAGGAACCCTTTCGCATGTTATGGATGCTCCTGAGCGTTGTTTCAGTCCACGACAGCTTATACTTCAATAACAAGTATTTGGATATTTTCACGCTAGCCCCGACACATTCACACCCTTGTAACCGGGACACAGGCATCGCACATACCCTGGTCTATCAATTTCTAGCTTTGGCTAATGAGGAATAGCAACGTTTTGATAGTTCGAATTGCTATTCTGGGGCTGTGCAGAACGATATGATGTCGTCAAAGCCATGCTAGAGAGCACCTGATGTTTTGTGAGAAGAGTGAGGCGGCTGCGTTAATTCACGTCTATGCATTGGATGGACTGTCATACCATTTCTTGCACCAATTGCTTGTATGTGACTTTCAATCCGGAGCTACAACGCGGGTGACAAGTTAACGGGAAACTGCGGGGCGTCGTACCCTCAAGGTGCGTGGGAATTATGCTCTTCTGGAAATTGATCAGCGTAAAGTAGCTTTGATGGAGATGTAGGAGCTTCAACCGATGGAAAGGGCTTTTTCGCAGATTCACCACGCTTTGTTTGCTGCGCTGATCCAGTCGATGGGCGGAAAAAGGCAGGAGAGTTCTCAGAGAAGTGTATTGGACGACTGAAATAGCACAAATAGAAAAGAAACTTTGATGTCTTCATACCCCAAATTGAATGGTTCACTTGAAGGCGGCAATCTCGAGACGATATAACTGTGTCCTCGTCCAACTGATGGAAGAGTTGGATAATATGAGGGCTTCAATGCGAATCCGTATTGCTTGTCCTGGTCTCTGCGGAGGATTACTTCAAAGTGGATGGTGTGGATTCGTACCTGGTCGAATGACATCGCGGGATTTGTCCTGAAGGAGCTTTTCTGGCTGCCACGGGCGCCTGCAAACGCATTAGATCCTTGCGTCTGTTCCCCTTACCTCTGGCTGCACGGGACTCTTCCCACATAAAAAAAGCGAACCTAAGCATTGTCGCTTGCAAATTCAGTAATCGTCGCGTTCTGAGTCATTATTATTTTCTTGGCGCCAAACTTCGTTTCAATACCTTTGAATTCTATCGAGGACCAGAGCCAGCCAGTCCTTTTTACCGCGCTCGATCGTGAAACCCGCGCCACGTCTGCGAACTAGACGGCCACTCGTCAGTAGCCTAGTGTGCTTGGGTTGATCAGCAAATGTGGGGTAACGCGCTCACGTTATGAATGTGATGACAAGGATTCTTTGCTGAATCCTTGATAATATTCGCCCTAGCAGTGCTGCTGCTTGAGCTTCTCGGCTCATCCTCTCTGCGCCCTACAAAGGCCTGAGGGGCCGACGTGGTTCTTGACTTACTGCTGGCACACGGAGCCTTGTGATCTCAGAACCATGGATTCTCGTCGCCTCCAGCTGAAATGTATTGAGCTGTTAACACGATAAGCACTCGACTCGAACCTTTTGGAGCAATCTTGCATTCTCCCCCCAGCAAAGTGAGTTGCTCTCGACGAAGCATCTGCAAGCATGAATTGATTCTTGTGTGGCATTTCTCATCTTACCTGCAAATGAGCCTCCAAACCACGGCGACTCAACCCTTCCGCCAAAGCTCGCTTCACATCGACTGAAGTCCTTGGCTTTGTAGTGATTGCTAGCTGGCGAAAGGCCGCAGCTCTGTTTGCAATATTGGAGCTAAGATTTTCCACCATTGTAGCTAAATGCTGCAATGCTGCTCCTTTGTGAAGAGCCTGGGCAGCAGCAGATGACGAAAATTGATGCAAAAACGTTTACCCTATAGGTCAAGTCTCTCGCATCTTCAAGAGGGATTGTCGTTTTCTTCAAGCCAGCCGAGCCTGCTTGCAACTCGGACTCATCGTCACGCTTTTTTCTCCAGCTCCACCTCTAACACTGTTGGTGACGCTCTTCTGCTTGGTCCTCTTGAACCCCTTGGGGCCACCACTCCCTTTCATTCTTCTGTGGCATGCACGCTCGTTTACTTCATTTCCACGTGTACACTCCCGTCTGAGACATAAACCACAAACGTGTCTGTTTTCTGTACACTGTAGGGAATTTATGTTCTAAAGGATTTATTAAAGTGTCAAACGACGCAAAACCGTGAAAAAGAAGAAAAATTGAATCATTCAAGGCGCCAGAGCTTTAGGGACTGACCCAATGGGGTGTACTGGTGTTATGGGAGGCGCATATAAACCTATGGAAGACTTTTAGAGAAACAAGGTTTGAATATCTATCTTACCTAAGGGAGTGACGACGTGCTTTTCTTCAACGAACTTTGGTTTAGCAGGATGGTGCTTCTTCGCAGCGGGGAGCTTTTTTTCATGCTCATGCACGACATGGCCTGTGTGAAGCTAGATCATAGAATACGCTGCTAAATATGCTTACCCTTTCCAACGTGATGGCCTTTCTTCTTTTCTCGAACATAACCCTCAATAACAGGGACCAGAGAGGCGTGCTCTCTCTTTTTCTTCAATCGACGCCCCTCGGCTGCATCGAGGCTTTCTTCTTCTTCGGCCAGGGCTGTCTCCTCGTTTTCTAAATCTTCATCAAGCCGGTGCATGAATCTTGTAGAGCACACTGAGAACATTCCAACAATAATGAGAAGCAGCAAGAACTCTGACGAAATCCGCATCGTGATGATAGTTTGCGATTGTTTGATTTGTTGAATTCGAAAAGTGTAAGAAATTCTCTTAACTATTAGAGTAGTACAAGCTAAAGTGAATAGAACAAGGCACGGCAATAAGTTTGGATTCGTCGGTCGAATAATAAACTGATAACTGTAACGGTGAATGTGCGCAACAATAAAAAAACAATATCGAAACAGCTGGCGAGAGCACATCCATTATCATCCCTATTATGGTTGATTTTGTAACTTGACGATATCTGTAATTTTGAATTTCTCGAAGGCAGCATTTCCTCTTCCAATCCATAGTCCAAATCCGCCACCTTGTCCGTGAACCAGAGGAGTACCTGCCCAAGTCATGACTTTTTCAACGTGGCTAACATCAGGGAATCACCTTTGGCGCCGCCCTTTCCAGGGGAAAACGTAAGTACGTTTCTATTGTTGAATAACACCTGAATAACACCTTTCGTTGGAGTTGCTCAAGTCTACAAACTCACTGTGATAAGGTTGCTATCCTCGTCCACTTTGACAGTCAGAGAATGGAGCAAGCCGTCTTGGGCGTCTTCCACAGCAACAATTTCCAATGGATCCGGATAGCCCTGCACAGAGGCATCAATGTGGGCTGTCTCGTCTGTTTGCCATTCCCACATCCACGACATGGTGCAACGTTACTGTAGAGAACCCACTGTCCACTGTTGCCTTCGGAGAAAGGAACAACTATAGGGTCCCACAGCACAATCGCCTTACTAGGAAACGGTGATCCACTCCTTGATCCAAAACTATAATCCCAGCATCTGAATCGGGCTCGAGACGCAACCGAACCGATGCCGTTGCACTGTCACATGCAAAGTTCTACAATAGGGAAGTTTCGTCAGAATCAGAGGAAAGAAGCATACTTTTAAAAGCAATCCCCTGTTTGTTGACTCTAATGAAGTTGATTGAATTGTGCTGATTGTTTTCTTTCCAATCTCGTCAACAACAATCCATCCCAGCGCGGCAGCGTTTTCCCAATCCCTGGGGAGACATCGGTCGAAATAGAGCAGGTCGGGAGAACTCACGTCATATTCGGGACGATCTTGTCATAATCATAGCACAGGGGCCCCTTCCAATCCTGGATATTTTTCTTTTTCGCTGCTTCTTCAGGGCTTTCTGGATTAACAAAGCGATTCACAATCGTCGTTCAACTTCTGATTCACCTGTTCCACCGTCTGTTCCACCGCCTTTTCCACCACTCTCTTCTTTCTTGCGCTTCTCTTCTTCAGCTGCCTGCTTACGCTTCTCTGCTTCTTCGATAAACGCCTGATACTCGGCTTTGCTCAAGGGTTTCGTCAGAGAAGACTATAATGAGAAATTCCTGCATTTTCGAGATATTGAAGGCGAAGCCATACTTCGGCTCCAACTGTCCCTCCAAGAGCGCTGGAGACTAATGGCCCTCTGGATTGTTCACTTCCTAATGGACCAGCAGAAAATTGACGAAAATCAACCTGAGAGGTGCCGTATGAATGTCGAGGGGGGCGATGGTGTACCTTCCCGGAAACGGAGACCACTCCCACGGCACCTACAATTGTTAATTCACCACGAACAAATCATAGCGTTCAGCCCACCAGCATCTGACCAAGGGCCGCTAAACGTCTTCTCCGACTGGAATACTCCGTCGACAAACACCCTGAGATTCGAAGTGTTTCTGCACACTGTCAAACAGTTGCTAACCTCAGGTAATCTCGACTGAATTTCAAGCCAATCCGCGCCCACCTGAGAGGCAAGTGACTAACATGATGTGCCCGCCGACTGACTGCGTAGGGTTGATTGCTGTTTGCACAGCATGAAAGGAAATTAGATTCCCGTTGTTGAAGTGGCCAGTTTTCAGAACGGCGGGAACCACGGGACCCTTGGCGTTTGCCGGTTCAATTGAAAGCAATAGAAACCCAAATTCTGATCCAGTTGGGACCTGGTTGCCATCAGAGCGCCACATCACTTTACCTTTGGTATTTTGAAACTTGAAAACCAGCTGGAAAGGAATTCTGCAACATGGGTTTCGCGTTACTACTGACCCCTGCGGAATCCGAGTTCGTGGCGTTCACTCCTGGAAACCTCATCGTCGTGGTAATGTAGCCGTCACTGGAGAATTCATGTGAGGAAGACGCTGCTCGACCTATTGGCATGCCTGAAGCTTCGTCCGCGCACGACCACAAAGCTTCCTAGACTCTGAAACCGCACTCAATGGTCCCTTCCCTTCATCACCGAGAACATACGTTTCCGCCAGCTGCGAATGCTGGATCTTGCTGCCTTATCAATACAGTTGTGGTGCCATGCGCCGGTGAACTAGCGGTGCTTAAGGTTGGCTCAAGAGAACTTGAGCCGGAAGAGGAAAGTTCTCCCACGTCTAGTGTATCCGGTTCAATGTTCCACATTGCTTTGGTTGTTTTGTTGCTTTGCATCGCAGAGGGGTCTTCTAGCACAATCCAACGATATTGGAAGTCTTCGATAGGAAGGTTTTCTTCACAAAAAGGGTCCTTCTGCTTCAGCGACCGTAATCTGCAAACGGGGAGCCACTTAGCTAACCAGCAAGTGAAGGGAGCTCACTGGTGAAAGATCTGCTGTATGCGCTGTAACAGTTGCGTCTGCTCTATTCTGTAATTGTACTGCAACGCAGAGAACCGTTATAGCAGACAGAGAGATGATTTATAATGTACTCGGTCAATCCTTAGTTGATTCAGCAACCCGCCAGCAGTATGCTGATTCGACGCTAGTTTTCTCCGAAGAGCTGCAGCTATATCTGACTGCAAGCGAAGATGTAGGAAGTCTGTTGTCTCGACGGACTCACGATGTCTGTTATAAACTACTCCAGAAAAGATCCCAGGTCAGTTGAAAATCGCATATATCTTGGCCTACCTGGTAGTTGTTTGTAATGTTGCTTATAACGTCATCCAATCGGGATGACTCAGCCTGGAGTGATTCTAATTCAGCGCGGTTTTCTACTCTTGAAGCCATGCTGCTCCGAAATTGAGGAAATATAGTGAAGTCGGTTTGATCCCGCTTCAATGAGGAAGTCCCCCTCAAGACCAACACAAATGCAAAGCAGATCAACTGCATCCTGTGAAGGCCATGCTTTTTTTTGGCGCGAAATGTTTTTATGTTTTGTTTGAAACATCAATTGAAAAAACATAGAATTAGTACGAACTGTCATGTTTGTTTTGGTGTATTGTTTATCCGTTCCGCGTTGATACTCTCGGTATCGCTTCAGCCATGGTGTTCCCCAAGGGTAGTGAGTGAGGCAGTTCCTGCGAAACTCATTAAGGACGGAACCTGATGGGCAATGCATGTTCTCACTTGCTTCAACGAAATCGATGAATGCCACCAACGGATCAAACTGACACATGTTATAGTCGAGCAGAGTGTTTCATTGTTGAATTCTTACTTCCACGTCGGTGGACTCCGGATCAATACGATGGATCAGCTTCCTAATTTCACGCTCAGAGGCCTGACGTCTTGAGTCGGAGAGATTGCTAGCGAAATGAGACCTACGGCAGGCACCATACCACTCAAAACCTGAAAAATGGGAATGTATCAAAAAAGAGAGTGAAGAACCTACGCGGCGCAATTCCTCAATTGAAACTTTGTTGTCTTTGTTCGTCTGAAGAACAATAATGGAAATAGACTCGCCCAAACTAGCTCACATCGATCTCTTCAAAGAGTTGGCGGAGGCGACTACGGCGTTGTGCTCGTGTCTCCACTGGATCTCTCAAGAATTTTCCAAGCTCGGTACTCAACATGATGACCTCCACGAAGCCGGTAAAATTCAAGAAGCCACTGAAACATACTGTCAAAAATCTCCAAAAAGCGAAACTTACTCTTGGTGCAGGTCGCGTTCTTCGAACCTTCAAAAATAGACATAACCTTTGTGTCTGCATCTCGAACTCACCATGTTTCAACGATATGCGCCGACGTTTCATCTGCTCCCCAACCCATCAATCCTAAAGCTTCCCGCATATTTCGCTGTGTGACGACTCCAGCTTCCCCTTTCTCTACAAGCTGCGTCCGGCGCGTCGCTACAGCTTCAAATATCGTAGAAATCAGATTTCTCGTGTTTGCTGGTAAACGTTTGAATTCTAATTGGACTCGTTCCATGTCCGCTTGTATCTCCTCTGGAGACCTTCGAGCGTGGGCGTGCTCAGCTTTATGGAACAGGAAATGGAGACTAGAGAGCAAATAAAGAGCGTCGTCCTCCAAAGTATTTCGTTTTTACATTTTGGAGTATCTTTGCAGCTCCTCGACTTCCATATGTTCTTCAACCTTGGGGTAATTATGGATGCAATTAGGGTCCGATTTGCTTCAGTATTTACCTCCTCTATGATTTTGGCATTCGCTTGACAATCCAGTGACTGAATGGAAAAGGATTCTTGAGATAAATCAACGTAATCGATTGGTAGCGCACGACAATATAATTGAACTCCCTGATCAATCTGGTCCACATCGTGAGATTAACGATAATTATTCCCAACGTCAAGGGGTAGCTCCAGAATTTATGAGACCACCATAGCTCTGCTTCTTCATGTCCCCTGGTGATGAAAAATTTCCTCGAGACAAATTTCCCTTCTTACGGTGAAATTATTCCTTTAATGACGACCGCTGCGAATGCAGCATTCAAAAAGAGTAATATTTGCAGGATAGACCGGAAAAATCCAATGCTGGTGCCGGGAAATTGGCGTTGAATGCGATTCTTCACGCCCCAAGCGGTCTTTGTAAAGACCGGAAATTCGTCAATCTTAGCAGCGAAAGCCCCTGTTGGTGTGGAGGGTTCGGAAGTTGAAGCAAAGCTGAGCCTCACGTTTCCCTTCGCTTCGCCCGCGTAACAGAGCGACAAAAGAGGAGGTTGGGGCCGGCTCCAGGGAAAGAGTGCCCTGTAGATACTCTTTCAGGCCATTTATATCAGGAATGAGCATTCGATAGATACGCCGGACAAGGAGGCAACAAGAGAGTGTAAGAACGAAAAGTCCAAACGCGACTGCTACCTGTACACAAGTCAAACATCGCAGTCTTTTCGCGGCAACTCGTACCAAAAAGAAAAGAAATGCTTCTCCTTCTAAACCCTGAAACCAAGGGGAAATGGTGGAGCTGCTAATTCTTAAATGTGAGCTCACCATAAAAGGGCGAATCAGAAAAACAAGAAGAAGCAATGCCAACAGCGAGAGCACAGGAATTTCAATCAACTCAACCAGCAATTCGTGATACGCGTTCGAAAGATAAGACGAAAACTGGAATTCCTGTTGAATCGATAAACAGGGAAACGATGGTGTTGCCGTCATCTCACTCTTTGCTTTGGACGTGGAAATGTCGAGATCGAAGGAGTCAGAAACCTCTCGCGGAGACCAAAAAACGCCAGACTATTGTCCAGTTCAGATTTTGAAACAACTCCTTGTTTGTTTGGGTCGTTGAAATCATGAAGCTGTTCAGCCAACGTTGCCTCGGACTGAGTGAGATGGACTCGCGTCGAAAAAATCACGCGGTATATGACCATACCTTGCGGTCAAAATGCTCAAATGCACGGAGGGTGCTCCTTCCGGCGAGTAACAAGAATGCAGCTTCTCCTATGTACATTACCATCACAACGAAAATCAAAATGTGGAGTTCCTGAAAATAAAGGAGATAAGTGGTGCTTGCGGGGGGAGGATGGACACCTCAAAAAGCTCTTGCAGGGTGGTTGGCGGTGCTGCGCTTTCGCCTTTCTCCTCAGCTTCCTTGATGGCGACCTGGGCGGCATGAGGGCAGTTCCACCGCGTGGGATTTCAACCACTTACCTTCTCTGTTTCACTTTGGCCGAAGACAGCATCGTTTATCGTTTGCGCAAGGCCTCCTGGTGAGCAAATGGCTCAGAAACTTCCAGAACGAGTTTGATTTTACCTCTAATAGCTGTGAATAGCAAAAGAGTAATAAATCTGCCAAGAGAAGCCTTTTAGCACATGCAGATTGCTCCCAAGTACCCCAGGATTGTCAGTTCTTTGAAAACAGCGTTAAGCATATGCTGCAATCCTTGGAGCTGCTGCTTTTTCAGCCTGAAGGGCGAGGATCAGGCTTCGAGATCTGATATTATCCCTACCAGTGCTCCAAGGTATGGTTCCAATACTCAAATATGGCGGTTAGAATGAGAATCGCTATGATGAGAATAACGATAGCCCAGTTTTCCGCATACTCGTTCTAAGACAAAGCCTCTTGAGCGAAACCAAGAAGAGATTGGTGTCTTACTTCTTCCTGCATCAAGTGCATGAGGTCATATATTTAACTGGCCACTGTAAAGCCTGGATCAACGATGTTTCTGCTCTCGCCTGCGTCGATTTCGTGGAGACACCTCTGGCCTTGGTTCTGTGCTTTATTTCTACTTTCTTTTGTTTGTTCATCGAGATTTAAAAATTAGTTCCGCAGAACGAAGCTCTTTACATATGTTACATCGACCACTAGCAAAAATAATAGCTATTCTACCAGTCAAAGAATCAAAGTGGAGACACGATTTGACTAACAAGAAGGAAAAAGATAGAAGAATGGGCAAATTTTATCGACTGGATCAACTTGTAGGGATTAAGAGTCACTGCAGTTCACACCTACCAGAACGCTTGACCTTGTGCCACACGGAGAAAAAAAGTTCAACTACACCCATCTTATCAATTAAGCTTTGCTTTCGCAGCGTAAAAGGAATTTCCGTCAGAAGCAAAATACTGTTTCAAGAACAGCTATCCAGTTCGCTGCCATTCTTTACGCTTTCTGAATTCTATGATTGACCTGGGCTTTCGCAATCCAGTCTGTTCCCCAGGGGGTTGATAGTGGATTCCGTGTCCTCTTCTCTCTAGGCTATACTTTCTCAAAACTGAGGAAAAGGGACTGCAGGGAGAGAAACCACCTCTTGGGGTCAATCGATCTGTCAAAACGGAACCTATTGATGCTTGTCCTCTCAAGTTGCGCATCGTTCGAACTGAATTGATGGGAGATGGCCTGCTAATTTTGAACAAAGACTCGTGATTGCAGTGTCTCCTTCTCACATTCTGCTGGGGTTTTTTTATCCACTGACGGAATTTAGAGCGCAATGTCCTGCTGTAGTGCTTACAGAAACAAGAGAAGCAGCAGAATGATAGGGATGGAACGCAGTTGGTTTGAGGCGAGCCGGTACTGTTGTTATCCATTGATGCTTGGCCTGAATCTCGGCAGGGTATAGGAAGCCTTAGGCTCGTCGATTCCTGTTTCGCTTGGTGGCGTGAGGGAAACAAAAATGGCTTGGAAGGATTTTGGCGATCAATTCGGTTCGACCCTGAATCTCTCGAGACTATTGGCACAGGAATTCCGGACGGTTGGTTGTGTTCTGGCGATCCCTCTTCTTCTGTTAACCCAAGATCCAGACGGTTCAAGTGTGACTTGCGGAGAATGTTGAACGCCGGAGAAGTCCCATCTGAAAAAAGATCCTCCTGTGTAATAGCCATTGATGCCCCTTTTCCTCCAAGATGCAGGAGACACGAATCCAAAATGACGGGGCAACGCATTTTGTGCAGTAGGCCTCGTAAGATCATATGCATCACTCATATCGGACTCATCCTGTTGTTCTTCATCTGTTTCATAAATGGTTGAAAGCCAGCTCTCTTTTGGGTGATGCAAATGGCTCCAGAGCATGAACAGCTCTTGATGTTCATTTGCGTTTTGCGAGGTGAATACTGAACGGCCCATCGTCTGCAAGCGACTGGAAAAGAAAGCAAGCGCTCAATTATATGGAAAACTTGAAACAACATAAATTTTGTCGAAGGTTGGTATTCGCATTTTTTTGGCTGCGTTGCATCAAGTTTGAGTCACAACAGAACAAAAACATCAATGATTTTGGCGATATTACCTTATGGCGTGAAAATGTCGTTTTAACATGGCATCCACTACAGCGGCTTTCTGAGGGGCTTTGAAGGGATATTATGATATTTCCCTACTCATCTGCCCATGATTGAGCAGCACGAAGTATTGCTGCTGCGTCATTAGCAGCTCGCTTCAATTGCAAGGACATCTTCGCTGCTCACTACTGTTGCCACCAACGGTCGGCAAACCAGCGTACGGTGCGTTTCTGCAAGAATAATTTCCCCACCAGGTGAGCAACGTTGTCACCTCCATGTCTTGCTGAGTGTCTTTCCAAACAAAAGTTAGCAAGAAATGGATGAACGACCAACTGACCGTGATGACACTGCGTGTCATTGGAAGGGTCTTGTGCTGGTGGTGCTTATGCTGGTAGATGTGGGCTAGGCTTTTTGCAGCCAAACTTCTTTGAATTGAGCAAAAATAAGACGAAAAACAAAGTTTGCGTTGCGCAATGATTCAACAACAAAACCGTCTGAAAAGTGCGTAAGCTCATCTCTCTTTGAACTCAGCTCCACTCACTCGACCATCACTTCTTTGTCAACTGATCAAAATTCGTGGGGAGGAGGCTTCGGCATGAGGTGCTTGGTGGATAGGATTCGCATCCCTAATGCAATCCTTTGTTACTCAGTGACAAGTACTGCGAATTCAGAGTCTCTCTTCAGCGCAAAATAATAATATTCATGTGGAGCAGTCGATTGGAGGGTACATCCCCAGTTCTATTATTACAGGGTAATCATGTCACTACTTAGAAAATGCGCAACTTGCAAATTTAGTGCGTTCTTACCAGGTTCCTGTAGCAACGCCTGGTGCAGGAAGTAAAAAACGAGTTCAATACTGCTGAGTATTGTCACAATTCCACCTTGGAGTTGCTGGCGCTTCTGTGGTAAAACAGTCAGCTTTGTCGATGCAGCCGTTTGCGAGATCAAGGAATCCAAACAACTGTCTTGATTTCAAATGACTGTCTTGATTTTCTTCGAATCCAAGTTACTGGCTTGATTCAAGCGATTCCTTTCAGTCCTGGCAGAAGTCCGAGTCGTTTCATGAATGCTTTGAAAATTTTACGAATTTTTTCCAAAAGGTTTGCCCAACGCACCATTATTTTGGAGGTAGGTACCTCTGGTGGTGATTTTTGAGGAACAGTTGGAATGTCATTTTCATGCACCTCAAGAAAAAGCAAGGCAGTACTTCCGTTGCGGATGATTTTAGATTTCCAACATGTGATGCTTCTTCCAGGCACCTGGATCGTGTTATTGCAGTCCAACTCTCTCAATCTTTGATCAGAATTGCATGAAAATATAGATGGGCGCAAAAAGGGGGTTCCTTCAATTGATGTTTCACGTTTCTGAGGCAGTTTGCTTCTGGGGACCTTGAACCATATGGTGGCGGTGCTGCCGTCCCTCCCGACTTTTACAACGTCTCCATGAAGAATGATAGGGGGAACGTTAATGGTGTTGTTATCGTTGATGTTAATGGTGTTGTTATCGTTGATGTGCTCTTCCATTTTTTCCAGCACTCATCAAGCATTGTCTGCAGATGGCTCGAAACCACAGTCACAGAGGCTGACTCACCCTTCACTTGAATCCTTTGCTCACTTACCCGGCAGCTACCTTCTTATTATCGGCAAAAAATAAAAGAAACGGTGGAGAAAGCGATTGCGTGCAGTCGCCCGAGTGATTTTGGGGCGATGTCCGCCCTAGTTGTCGTCGTCGCCAGGTGGTTTCATTCGTCGCAATCGATCTTCTTACGCCACAAAATGAGCTTCTGAATACCCGAATCGACAGTTGAGCACATTGCATCTCGAATTAAACGCTTCAATCTCTTCACTTTTACTGTCTCGCTGTTGGCTCGGCGTCAGTTGACTGATTATTCGTTGCTATATGTTTTTTTGGTTGTGGTGCACTTATTCGTGTTTTCCAACGTCATTAATGTCTAGGCTTCCATTTTGGTCGATGTAAACTGAAACAACCATAACCGATACATGAGGCAGATTTCCATTAGTGATGCTATCTATGAAGACAATCCTTTTATGGGCGTGTGTATCTGTTTAGTCGATATTGAGTTTGTTTCTTTTTCTGCACTCTCTGGCCACACAGATAGATTTATTGTCATTTCTTTTCATCACTCAAGGCCGTAATAAAGGCGATGCGGACCTAAAGATTGAAAAAAAATGCACGCGTTTTTGTAATCGCTCTACCTTTAAGAGTGGGTAAGTATGGCAGCGGGGCCATTCCGGGCCGTTTCGGTTTCTGCTTTGATTTTTGTTGGTCCGTGGCTTTTGATGACTGCTAGCTTGAGGTGGGGATCCACTGGATCATCCATCTTGCTTGAAAGGGTATTGGACGTTTGTGGGAGCGGGTGTCCCCTGTTGATTGAGGAGAATCTGATCCCTTTTACAGGGGGGGTTTTCTTCCTGGACAGGCCTCATGTCTACTGGGCTCTTTATCCCTTCCATGCTTCCTTTGGTCGAAAGCTGAGCTGAAGGGTGTATGGAGCTTGGTAAGGTTTCGGATCTGAGGGACAATGAATGAAGACGGATTCGAGTCATTGAATTTAACTTCTTTTTTGCTCTTCCATAATTCGCCGTAGCTCGGATATTGATCTGTCCGTTTTGATCATCATCCTGAATCTGTATGGTTTGCATGCTACCCATTGCATTAATAGCAGAGGATCCTGCCTCGGGGGGCAGCTGCTCGAATCGAGCCGTCTGTCATGTGCTTACTGTGATCAAGGGAGTTCAGCATTTTCTCTCACTCCTTCTTCTGGGCCCGCCGCTTCATTACTCACTGCACGAGAACAAATCATCGTAATCCTGACCATGAGTCTCTCACCGGCCATTACTTTGCTGAGCATGGGCCCCTAGTCCAGGAAGTTGGCCCGCTGGAAAAGAAAATTACATTGAAATCACCCTGTCATGTTTCTCTTAACGATTCATTCCAGAGACTTCATCTCCAGCATATGTTGAGTACAGGTATGAATATCGTTCTTTATGGTTCTCAACATCGCCGCCAGTCCAGACCGTCCAATTGTGACTCCTTTCAAGAGATGGACTTTCTTCAGAAAGACCCGTCGGTATCTTACGTTTCGATGGAAGAAGCTTCAAATAAACTTTTGTGGGCGAAGGAAACTGACATATTCCAATTTTGACCCCTAGCAGTAATAATAGAAGCCGGACGAGATTGAAATTCATTCCACCAATTTGCGTTTCATTTTTCACACATGAAGAGATCCAGCACCTTTCTGCCAAATGTCTCTTTTTGTTTGTTTTGAATCCTGACAAAACTTTAAAAGGTGTTTGGTTCACTCACGAAAGCGCTCACGCAGGCTCGACAGTAATTCAAACAAAGCAATGTAAGTACAAAAGAAGCACGAGCAAGCAAAAAAGCAATTTGAAATAGAACTCTCCAGAAACAATTTGACAAAAAATTCGCTGTCTGTATGTAAATATTATGACCGTTTAATACACTGTAAAACCTTGAGTAAAACATGGCTGCCTGTTGATATTCATCCATCGTTCACTCCCACGAAAGCAAACTGATGATACAATCGGACAAAAGGCAGAAGAAGAACATAACTGAGGGCCAATCAAAGATCGATGGAAGAGGCCGACAAATTAGTCAAGTAAAAGCGAACCACCCTTAAAATAAGCAGAAAGAAAGTCCAAAGAGGGCAACTCGCGATCAGAATCTGGAAAAAATCCATCATTGGATCTAATTGAATCTGCTAGTTCACCGCTTGAAAATGATGCTGATGTTGATACGGTACCGGAAGACCGAAATTCCCATGCACCTGGGGGTTGAGGAGGTTGTAAAGGTTTCCTCTCCTGAATCGGGAAATCGGGCGCTGGTCCTGTTCTCACGAAAGGCGCAACCAATGTCCCTTCATCGAGACTCCCCTGTTGGCGATACTGTCGGCCATCCCTATTGAGAACCAATGGGGGTGGTTTTGAGGAGACGCGGCGAGACGAATACGTTCGAGGGGCTTCCTGATACAGATACGATCTGCTTTCTCGAGAAGTCAATTGCTGATTATCATGGGGCCAGTTGGAGCGCCGATCATGCGTTGGACGAACTGGGACCTCGTGTGATTCCTCTGAAACTCCGGAAGTCTGGTTAGCCGTGAGATGCGCACGAATTGCGGCATTTGGTGTTTGAGAATGGTGAGGTAGGCGCCCTGAGATCACAGGATCGCGCCAAGCTCGTTGCCGTTGCTGATATATCTCTTGGCCTGATGATTGGCTGAAAGGATGACCTTGGTGGGAAGAATCTGTAGAAGGGAACAATTGAACACTGGTCAAAGGCTCAAACGCTTACTCTGTATCTCAAGGCTCTCATCTTGTCGCGCTTGATAAGAGGGGGGGCTTCCGCGGAGGGGGTGGTGGGGGGTCGATTGTTTGGCCGACTCGGACGGTTCATGTCTGCATATCGTGGTTCTTGTTGATCATTATTGGAAGACTTTTTTCCCTTCCCGGTCGAAAATGCGACAAACACAATCCAATCATTAATCATTCTGAATGGCAGCTGAGCGGCCATCAATGCATCCCGCGCCTTCTTGAATGTTACAAATCCATACCCCTTCGATGCTCCCGCAGCTGTGGGGATAATAGCGCATTCCTCTAGCGGACCGTAAGGTGAGAACTGGTTCATTAGCACTTCTCGTGTTATCTCTGCTCGAATATTGCGAATAAACAATTTTCGACGGTCTGCTACGCCTTTTGGCGGAATTCCTTGAGGACTGTGCCGCGAATCCGCAGCAAGCTTCGTAGTTATGGGGCGGCCATCGAGCACGTGCTTCTGCGTTATAACCTGTTCTGCTGCATGACGTGCCTTGTAGATCAAAAAGCCGTAACCTTGAGAGCGGCCATCGGCATGCCGAATGATTGCGGCATTCTCAAGGTCTCCGAATGTTGCAAAGTAATCGAAAAACGTTTTATCAGTTGTGCTGAAAAGCAACCCTCGCACCATGATACGACGAGTGCTTGGATCTGCGTCAAGCATCGCCTCACCAATCTTGAATGCATCGAGACTTGACCACATAGCATAGGCAGCGAACTCAACGAGCTGCTCCTTACAAAATATTCCCAGTTGCCGGCGCAACTGCTGCAATGTTGACCCGCTGGTGCAACTGATTAAATCACGGGGAGGCAACGGGAGGGGGAATGGATAGGGAACAGTTGATGAGTCGGAATCATCATCACTCTCGAAATCGTCCTCAACGTGATTTCTGCATCCATACTCTCTCCCTTCGTAGCCGCTCATTAAATGGCGCTCGCTTGCGTCATCCATTAGAGAAGTTTTCTTGAGGGCGAATGAGTTTTGCTGATGTTGGCCGACTGGTGGTCCACGTCCGTCTTGCAACATGATGATTGGGTGGTGGTGTATGAAGCGGGGCAATCTATAGTAAAGAAATCATCGAACAGGTAAAAACAAGGACAGAATGCTGTGGAACAAAAAAAATGGCGAAAAACGTCTTGCCGAGCAAAAAAACTTCAACGTCAAAGAGAAATGAGGAAAATGTATAGAAGTCGTGGTGGTTGCATGTGGACGGAAGCTGCTGACTTTTCTGTGTAGTTCCGTGGTGTGCCTAATTACATGAGTATCATGTTTACCTGTGCCGTGCTCTCCTGTTACTGATTTGAACAATCAAATGCAAGAAACGGCTAGCTGTAGACCTTTCGTTATGGCCCACTTTGAGTCTCGTCATGGCCCACTGATAATGTATTGTCCCCACAAGGGGGTACAATAAGAACCGAGTTAATACTTCGAAAAAGGGTTGAACATCAGGACGCGAACCTAGTTTTGATTTTTCACTAAAATATTTCTTCTGAATTATCTTTTCATCAGGTGCATGCTGTACAATTTTGATATATTCACTAAATCGACATGGCGAGTTTTAATCCTCTCGCTGAACTGCTGGAGGCTTCAAAATCCCATGGGGAAGACGTCAAGGGTCCAGAGGTCTTCGGTGTTCCATTCCCCAAAGGTCTGGTCGGTCAGAACCCAGCTTTTCAATTGATGGCGCTCCAGAGCGTGGCGATGGATATCAGTCCTCATCTGAACCAAGGAATTGACGATCATGAAGTTTTCATGCCTTATCCTCCTCAACCGCCGCCAACAAGGTTACTCACAGAGTTCCAACCCATCCATCGAACAGAGCAAGAGACTGTGGAGTGGACAAAGTGCGAAAGCAGTGTGGCTAAGCAGCTTGATGGAAGTCACGAATCAACGCGTGAACCATCACCAGCGCGCAATATTGGGGAATCACAGCGTGTAATCCCGCCTTCTTCCGAGGCAAAGATGTTGCTACAATCGGAACCAATAGAGCCTCAGTCATCAACAAATCGCTACGTTATTCTTCCCGGTGGAATGTTTGCGAAGCCGAAGGACGTATTCATAGAATCGTTGGGTGGGGGGATAGGAAGGCAACACGGAGGATGTCTGGCGATGGTACGGCAATCGATTGAAAGCTGAACTAGCACCCTTTCCCGGTTGTAGAGTTTGCATGATTTACTTATCCGTTATGATGCCCTGGATCAGCATTATTATCGCTTGAAGTATGAGAACGCACGGTTACGAGATCAGGTGAGGCTCACTTGTTTTTCATGTCTCCAGTTCCCAATGTTCAAGGTTTTCGCGTTGTACCAAAAGCTGCCACAAATTTACCCGACAAATGGCAACGGACATGAAGAATCTTCTCGGGAAGGGACGCAAGCCCCAAAAGAACAGGAAGCCACGTGTTCTAAGGACAATAACGTTTGTGGAACCGTGGACAGCACTGGTGAAATGAAGCATTCACTTAATCAGCGGGGTTTGCTGGGAAGGCGCAGCACACGGAACGCTCTGAAAGTTCCTAAAAGGTTTTGAGTTTCTCCAGAGTGCTGTTGCACCGTTATGGAGAGAGAAAGAAGTCGTCTGTGGCAAGATTTGCGCGATTCTTAATCGTCTATAGTGTTCACTATGAGCATTCTCATTCGTATCGCTGCCACTACCAGATTGACATTCCAAGCACTAACTTCCTTTAAGCAAAAAGATGCATTTGAATAGAAATTCGAGATATGGCGCTATTGGACTGGCTACTTTTATTGGCTTGAAAAGGCACAGTGAAAACAACAAAAAAATCCGAATAATGTCCATATGGACTCAAGCACCACTGACGTAGGAGCAGATTCGGTTGAGCCAAAGTCAGAAGCTCTGTACTGCACAGACTCCGAAAAAAGCCCCTATTGCGAAAACGGATCATGGGTGAGACGCAAAATTGAATGTGCTGACTATTTTCCGGCAGTATTTACCGTTGGGTGATGGAGGTCGCGTAGTTGGGGTCCTGTCAGCCGCACCAAAAAAAACAGATCGGATTGCTCTAGATTTCACGTCCCCTGATGGGAAACGGAAGAAGTTTTACTGTTGTCAATATTGCACTCACAAGACAGGTAGGTCCACGACCAGCCCAAAATCACATCCTTGGTCACCTTTCTTCAGAATGGTGAGGGTTGTAATGTTTGTTGATGGAATATTCGTTTCTCTCAGGATTTTCCATAAGAATTATGTCCACCAGCACATACCAAGGTCAGGACTGGAGAGATGATGTGGTCGAACGCATATTTCCGTAGACGACACCCCGATGTTTGCGAGTTTTGCAAGTTCTGCCAGCAGCTGATCTTTCGTGAAGTGTTCGCAACACATCAGCGGACGTGCCAAAATCGGTAACATTCACTTCCGTTGCTGTCCTGCATTGCGGAGTGCTCCAGGATACGAGTACACCGACCAGCAAGGAGGATGTCGTCACACGTTGCCCGAGATCCTGGGTTTGACAACCAAATTTCTTACCGAACACTGAAATTCTCTGCGAAAGATGAGGACCCCTTCTTAAATGGGGTTTTCAACATCAAGAAAGAACCAACACCGGAATGGGTTGACGACCTTGGAGACTTGAGTTTCTATCAAACTCAACCCGACATTTTTACTATTGACGACTTTTTAACAGCTCCTTCTCACTGCCCTCTGTCGGAGTCATCAGAAGATGAATTAATAAAACAACTGACCCAGGCTAGTGTTGGGTAATTTTTTTGATTCCAATATAGATGTCCTCATTCTTGGAAGCTGACGCTATTTTCCCATTTTTTATTCGAACAACAGCATTTTTTGTGGTGTGGGTTTCCATACAAATACTGGTTGGCACTCAGTTGTATAGCAAACTCCCTCTATACCTGCCAAAATGTGGTACACAACGCGCTACGAGGGATTTGATGGAGGTAAATACTCAACCAGCCGCTCTGGCGCAACCTCGATAATTCAAAGTTTCTTCTCTGGCCTCTTAAGAACCGGCTTTCTGCTTAAATTGATTGGCGTTACGGGTCTTGTTTTGTCGTACTACGTCTATAAGGGGACTGGATTGTTCAGTTATGATCTCGCTGAAACGACAGAAGAACAACGGGAAACTAACGGATTCAGGCGTTGCTTGGAAATCTTCGCGGGGGTCCATTTGGTTGGCTCGCTCGATTTGCTTTTTTTCCAGACGCTGCTTGCTGATGACGCATCATGGGCGAGGGGCTATCGCGCTGGGTCGAAGATGTTTGCAAATGCTGCATTTCTCGACGTGCTTTCAAGCACCTTACAATTCATCATCTTCATTTATATGGACAACCATTATGACAGAAACTGGTGGAAACAATTCACAAGCGGGGGAGCCGAATGGTTGATCTATGCGCTGGCACGATTACTCCAAGCATTTTCCTTGCTCTTCTATGCCGGTGCGTTGTTCCTTCTTGAGATTTATCATGACAATGGGACCAACGATTGGCACGGAGTTCTCAATTCACTTCTTGCCTCTATAGCAGGTGTCTCTGGTGAGTGCTGTTGTGCCGACTGAGTTTCTATCTTGTCGCTATTTCAGAAATCGCTGTTCTTGTTTTTTTAAGTGGTCCCATCGCTGTCTTCAACCATTGGATTACTCTAGTATCGATCCTTGTTTGGACAATGGCGTTTGAACAAGAGGTCAACGCATCAGCTCCGTTGCTACACGAACCTGAACTCACAAATGAGATCGAATCTCAAGTTGAAAAGTTTGCTCGTGCTTCTCCCCAAATGCGTTAATATAGTTGCATCATTTTCATATCCCAGAAATCTCTCATTAGCCATCCAACAATTCGTGCGTCTTTTGATTGTCAGTGCGTTAACGCAAAAACAAACAAAGGAACGTAATTTCGGCGATTAAGCGAGTCATCGGAGTCAATGAGGGAGTCGTAGCATTCACGCCTTGATGTTCTTGCTACGGGGCTTCGGTGTGGTTCCTTCTCTGAAGTTGTTCTTGGCACGTCGGGCGATAGTCTTGAGATACCTCATCCTGGAAAAAGAATACTTGATTAAAAACGGGAAGTCGGTCGTACCGTCCAGTTCCCGTCGTGTTACGTCTCTTCGCCTTCTCCGACCAGTTGAAAGTTCTCTTTCGTGCATCAGGATATCCTGAAAAACAAAAAAACAAACGTTAAGAAGTCCCCCCACAAGACATTTGCTAACCGCAGGACGCGCAAGTCTTCTTCTGGACATGGAACGCTCTCTTCCCACAACGGATACAGAGGAAGTGAGTTTTCCCATGGCGCTTGCCAAAGGAGCCGGTACCCTTGCCTGCTTTACCCATGGCGAATTATTGACAGCGCTTCGGCTTCTGTGTCAAAGTCAAGGACCTGTCAAGTCTGCACAATATTGGGAAACAGGATCATGAAGGCCATGTCCCTGTACCTGGCACAATTTTTGTAGCGGCTTTTCGAAATATGAGGACACGATTTTTGTACCAGACACAAAAATTTCATGTTCGCGTGGTTAAACTTGTCTCAAATTTGTTTCAGCAGCCTTGTTGATCCAATAATCATCACTTTTACTCTGATTTACTATGTAGCGCGTAGCGGTAGCTCATCTATTTTGAAGCCATTATCCAGCTGTTCCACTGCTGCACCGAGTACTTCCTCAAGCGAAACGCGTTCGCTAGAAATTTTAATGGAAGAAGCGCTCGAAAGTGGTGAATTTGACAACGTATTCAACGCACAATCCGCACTAGACTGATCCATCACAGTGTGTAGCACATGGCTGGCGGGCATTTGCCAGTAAATCATCGAGCTGTTATGTTTCATTACTGATGGGTAAAGCGTCCGCCTTGCAAGGTAATAAAACAAATTCTGACGTTGTGACTTGCGGGTTTCAGGACGCTTTGAAACAGCTGAAGCATGCATGCGCAGAGCATCAAAATTTAGTGAGTTGGGGAATTTATCTCGATCGAATTTTATGAAAGATCTCCATTTATGGCTTGAATATTTATCTTCGGTCGAACTGAACAACGATCATATTGGCACGTGTCGAATCCGCCGTTATCACTCGCTGCTCGAATGCAAGAAGATTAGAATCTCTTCCATCGCTGCTTGATGATTCGCGATCTCCTTTTCCTCGTGGTGGCTATCCATGTACGGAAATGCAACAAACTCAAGTTTTCCATGTACAGAGAAGCAACAAACTCAAGTCAAATGGAAACACTCTGGCACTTCACTCCAAAAAAATTGACTGATGGGCTTGGATTAGTTACGCGGTTGTGGCGCGCGAAATCAGTCCAGTATGAGTCAAGAATTCCAAACACGTCTGATCCCACTCGAATGTCTTTGAATGGTTTAAGAAAACTGGAAACTCGCTGAGATCAGCATTTGCTGGAATGGTGGCGACAGAGAAGCGCGTTTCCATCGGCATATTACAGCGATATTGATGCACTACAGGAAAACACAGTAGAGAGGGATGTGGAAGATCTGCCCTACCAGGATTCAAAGAGGAAGGGTAGTGGCCGTAAGCAGAGATAACCAAAAAGCCCCTCGTGTCAAAACGTCTGGGAGGACAGCGAATTTTGAAGGTGAAATCTATCCGGAGCTCACTTCATCATCTTGACTTCGAATTCTTCCGGCTGACGATTTCTTGTACGGAAGAAGAAATCTCTGAACCTTGATAAGATGGGCCTAAAAAGAATCGGGTGGAACTGTCCGTTGGTTTTTGATCGCACCTCGGAGCTTGAGCCAAACCAACAGGCGGAACAACAATTTGATGGAGAGATGAAGTTGTTCGATGGGAATAAATGTCTTCAAATGAAGCACCATGACGGCTTGCTGTAATCAAACTGAAACGAAATTAATGTTGACCAATATTTCAAGTCTTACCAAATTCGCCTCCGTGTTTTTCCTCGGATAAAACTTGATTGATGTACTGCATTCAGAATTGTTTGGACGAGTTGAGCGCGATAGCTTTTAAGTTCTGGGCTGACGTCTTCAACAGCCTCCCGACCAATCAGTGGCTGCGGCATCACGACGAGAACCAAACGACATCGATCGAGCGCTCCCGAGCGATATTGAATTGCAGCGTTAATGTCCTCCAATTGGCGCTCCATGCCATCAGGACAGGCTTCGGTGAAATAAAGCGGAATTAAATCGTCGATGCAAATAATTCCAACGTCTCCAAGATTAATAATCCTATGCGGAAGTTCCTTCGTGAGGTTTAGCGCTGGCGATGCACCCCCAGAGGATTCAGCATCAGAAACATCTTCATTGAATTCTTGGATATCTCCAGAAAGTTGCCCGGAATATTCGGAACAGACCTACAGAGAAAATGATAAAAAAAAGTCTTTCAATTATTCATTCTCTTACCTGATACGCACATTTGAGAACCAATTGACCTTCTGGAGTCGAAGTGTCGAGATCTTCGCCGTTCCATCCGAGTCCCAAATCATCACCACTCTGAGATTAATGAAAAATTGTTCCGTTCTTTTTTCTAATCGCCTACTCTTGCAAAGACATTTGGACAGTTGGCCATTGCATGCCGCACAAATGGCTTAGTCCACGTTTTCCGGTACACATCTCTGAATATCTCGCAGATCGTTTCGTGTCCATTGATATCCTGACGTCGCGCAATCTGCAAGGCCCGAGCAACTGGGGACTCTTCGCCATTTCTATTGCTGAGAACAACGGCGCCTCCCACATGTAGAATCAAATCAATCGCTCCTCGGGAAGCCAATTGATAGAGAGGCCGCCAGGCGTCAGGAACGTCCCAGGGCTCTGTGTTTGCAGTGCGCTGACTCTCTTGTTGGGCGAGGAAGAGTGACGAATTTTGGGACACAACCGCAATTCTTGCGTGTTCCTGTCTCAATCGAAAATCGGGACGAATTGTACGAAATCCGGAATTGACGAGTCGGGGAACGTATAAATTGCAATGGACTTTGTAGTAAATACCCGGTATGAGATTTTCGAATGGGAAGACTGCTGGAATTCCTGCCTTCATTGGCTGTTTCACTGGCTCTGTTACACCTTGAAGATCGACACCAATAGCTTGTAACGCAACGGAGACCTCATCCCAGTCCTCAGAAATTTCAAGCAGTATTCTAAAACATGAGGGTGCATTTCAAGATCAGAATTATGGAAGGTGCACAAAGTACACAACAACACAAAGGTGTACCTGGCACTGGTTTCGGTGACGAGACCGATAATCGGGCCAACAGAGACATCTGGGCCTGGTTGGCCAGGAAGCCTTCCATCAGCGAGAGGAATACGATTCGGGAGATAATTTGGCAATCTGAAATGGACCTTATACGGAGAGCTTGGTCCCCAATAATCAATCTCATCAACGAATCCTGATTCGATCACTCCTGGGATTTCTTCCTCGGCATAGTATGGCTTTTTTGTTATTGGAAGGATCTTCAAATAAGGCGCCGTCGTCGAACAGCTCGTCATCGACACCGAAGCAGAAACACTTGAAGAGGGTACAGCCGCCACAACGCTGGTCTGTTCTGATCCATAGTATGTTTCACCGGTGGAACTGACGAACGAACGCGCATAAGACTCTTTGTCTGATGAACCATGTAAGCTCACGTCCATCTTGATAGGTATAGACGGCGGGGTCCTTGGTGAACCACACTGGATCTCAAAAGGCACCTGCCGTTCAGACACCTGTGACGTTTTTGATGACACCCATTGAATTCCCTCTAAGTGAAGAGGAAACGTCACCAGTATCGCGCTTCCCAACCGAATATTTCGTTAGGCCTTCCTCCTCATCAGTAGAGTCGATGCAACCCTCCGAGATCTCGAAGGAGGAACTTCCAGCGAGTCCAACTGTCGAAGTTCCAGAGACAACGCAAGAAGATTCCTCAATGAGCGTTGAAGGAGAGAACCGCGTTGCTTCCTCGCAATCGACGGCACAAGATGCATCTGAGAGACCCGTGGAAGCAACTGAGGAGGTCCAACCACCGCCAAAGAAGAGTTCAATTAAAATGGCAAAACTGGAACGAAGCGAGTCAAACAAACAGCGTGCTGCTACTGAGTTTGAAATTGAAGCGGCGAAATTACGGAAGAGACATCCAGAGAGAGATCTATCAGAAATAAACTCACTCGGGGCCGAAAAGCCGGTGAATAGATTCCTTGAGCGATTGCGGTGGTTGTGCTTCCATGGACGAACCGAACGGGCCATTCGTTGCACGGCTTTTTTTATTCCATGCTTGCTTGTGTCGTACCATGACTGGATTGATGTCCATAATTTTTCATATACTTGTGCGTTGTTCTACGCATTAATGGCGGCATTGATTCCACCAACCGTTAGTGGGACTTCTATCGTCTGGATGATGGTAAGTTAAGACCATCTTGCCAACCAAATGTCTTCTGGTCTTAGGGGTTCACTTCTGGGGTTATTGGAGCGACCTTCTGTACAGCCTTATGGGCTATTGGTCTTGTATCAGGGTGGGCATTGAGCTCAAGAGCCGCGATGTTTTTGCTCTACGTGGTCCTAGTCGTTAGTGTTGCACCCCTAAAAGTTGGCAAAGCACAAGCTCTAACAGGAATGGCCGCTTTGATGATCATTTATGCATCTCAGATTCCATTCTTCATTACATTCAAGTATATAGCCGAAGGGATCAATCTTTACATTCCAATGGAAGTATTACAGAAAGAGATGGCGACCCTCGATCTGATTAAGCTTATTAATAGTCTGCTTCCACCAGGCTTCGACGTTGCTGCTCTAATAGGAGGCGCTTTGAAGGATTCGATATCTCTCATGCTCAAATCAGGAAGATCGTTTTATTTGGATCTTCATCTGACTCCAGAACTCAGTGCGGCGTTCGATAATGATTTCAGACTCGCAGACCCGGTTGATGCTCATTGCGTTTTTAATCACAAGGGACTGAAAATTCACATTCCGGCCGGGACCTGGCTCATCAGACTCGCTTGGAACGGAACTGGGAAGCTTGCTGTCATTAAGGGAATTCTGGTGTATGGCAGTATTGCAGTTGGGATCTTCTGCGTCTCTCTATTGGTTCCTCCGCAACGTTATGCCCGTTCGTGGTTGCGAAAGCGATTATCGACGCTGACAAGAGAGTGTGGTGCGCTGCTTCATTTGATTAGCGAGCGCATCCAACTGACTGAGTTTCCAAGAACAGCAACTCTAACGATTTCAGAATCATTCGTCGACGGACAAGAACTGAGTTTCGCATTAAGAGAAGGAATCACGACTGGGAACGTGATGAAAGAAGATCAAAGGATTTCTGTGGGACAGTCGAGCGCAATCGGGATAAGTCCGAGATCATCGTCATTGAACGACGCCGGGATGGATGAAAGCGGTAATTTACGAAGACGAACGGTTTACATGAGGGTTGAGGAGAAAAGTCTATTCGAGACACTCCATGAAATGCACCAGCCAAGCGAACAGAGACTGTCTCGAAGACGAAGATCTAGTGCCGACACTCGAAGGATGTCGCTTACGGCGAGAACTATCAGCAGCGAGATTCCTGCGTTAGTTGAGTCACCAGATGAAGCAGAAAATCGATCGAGGAATGTAGTTGAAAGTGTTCGGGATGGAACGGGTCATCTAATAGACAAACTAGAAGAAACAGTCAGACAAGCGATTGCAGCGATGAATGACTTGATGGCATTGATTGTCGTCAGTGGAATGGAACCTTCATTTTCAAATCCTGGACCATTTGTTAATTATTTCTTGAAATGGCCAGCCCTCTGTGAATCACTCAAGCGGTGTTACGTTCATAATGGAGCATTTTGGGATCTGGTGAAACCCCGTCCTGAACAATCAAACAAAAATGATCCAAATATTGGCGATACGAAGAGTGAAAACAACCCCTGGCCTGGACTCTCTTCCCATGCTGAAGGTGCTCTAGTTGACAATACTGAATTATTGAAAAAGGTTGGGTTTCCGGCAAGACACATAGCGACCTTGACGGTTGAGTGTTTCGAGCTTGTAGCTGATTTGATAGGGATGAAGCCTGTTTCTCGAGGAGCTCAGTTGACGAGCGTGAAGCACTTGAATGAGGTTCTTCGCCGGCAAGTCTACAAACTCGTTATGATGAAGGATCAGCTGGCTCACCAGACGGATCCCCTTGGAGTCTTTCAGAAGTCGCCTCAGCTTAAGAATTGGAGAGCAGCAGTGGCAAGCCACGCGGTGATGTTAGAATTCAGTCAAGCTGCTGCTGAAGCGCCGCTGCAACTCGCAATCGCTGCTGATCATCTCGTCGCATCGCAAACGAAACTAGAAGTGCGCCGAGGAACCCTGATGAACATTTTCGGTTGGTGTATTCCATTTTTTGCAATAGTTGTTACAATGATAAGGGAGTCGCTGGGAATATTAATGCCCTGGAAGTGGAGATGGAGAAGTCAACACAGGCGATACCTTGGGACTGGCCATCCTTGGTATAGAAATAGTGATGTGCTCTTTTGCTATCGATGGAGTGCTGGGGTTTTGGCGATCATCGCTTTAGTTATGTTTTACGATGGATACAGGACATGGTTCATTACGGGGGAGCAACCCAAGGGATCAATTCCACGGGGATTTCTGGAGGACCCTATGACAGCAAAAGTCGCTGCATGGACATCTCTGGGTTACTTGACTTCCATCTTCATGACGTCAGAAGGAACAATTCACAGAGCGGCATTGAGGCTATTGGGGGCATTGCTAGGAACATTCAGCGCATTTTCATGTTTGTATATTTTTGGAACATCCTCAATTGCGGGTCATATATCATGGCTTGGTGTGACGGTCTTCCTCGCCGTCTGGATTGGAGGACATCCAATAGATGTAAGTGCATCAACAAATTATGGGAAATTCTGCTGAACTCTTTCTCAGGCCATTCTCGGGTACCACCCAAGTTGGGGCTATGCGGCACAGAATTTCACCTATCAACAAACAATTATTATAGTTGAGGCTTATCATGGAATTCAGACGCGCGACGAACTTCTTGCTTCGCGTCTTGTGGGCCAGTTGATTGGAATTGCATTTGCATGTTTCGTTTCCCTTGTTATATTCCCCGATCAAGCAAACGTGACCGTGAGACAGTGTCTTGTTCAAGGCCTCTACTGCAGCACCCAAAGCGTTATCTCGATCGCCGAAAGTTTGATGCTTCCAACATTCGTGGCGGATGGAAACCCTTGCATCTCGAATCCACGGCCTTGGGATGAACCTGAACGTAAAAAAAGTCTCATTGGCCGCCTAGTTCATCGTTTTGGAGAATCTATTAAAGCGAAACGTGCTCCAGATAAAATTCAGGTGAATTGTGCGGATCAGGGTCCGTCCGAGAAGCTTCAAAAGAAACGGGAATTTTTAGTTGCGAGGTCGAATAACTACCACAATGATGCGAAGGCAGCATTGGAGAAGATCAACATTCATGTCAAGGATGCCACAGTGTTTCATGAACTCCCAGTTGCGGGTTTAGATTCCCGATGGACAGATGCAACGCTTGCGCTTCAGCTGATGATGCTCCACAGAGATGCATTTGCAGATCTAGCATTACTTCCAATGCTTCCATCCGGTGGAAAGCGTTCAAATAAGGAATTCTCGAATCTGCTATCAGTTCTGAAAAAACTGAGTGAAATTGTTGAAGACCATCTTGGGAATGGCGTGGACGGATGGTATCCTGGGTACAACCTTGATTTATTAGTAAACATTTTTGGGTCATTTCCTCCTGTCCGGCGTTGGCAAATGCGACGCAATCGTCAGAAAGCAGGGATGCTGTTGAAGAGCATCACTGGAGTTCTCAGTGAATTGGAACAAGCGCTTGATGCGCTCGGAGCAACGTATGAAGGGGTTGTTGCAGAAACTGAAGAAGTAGCAGACGCGATTCGAGCTGGAATCGCTCCACCCCTCCTTCAGGAAGTTCCAGATGCCTACGAGGAGAAGCTTCACATGACTCGCGAGCTGTGGGTTTGGCTGGCAACCACACATTGTAAGAGTTCCATTGAAGCGGAATGAGGATTGTTTCTTTGATCAGGTCTCCTGCGATATAGTGACGACATGAGAAATGTGATTGAAGCCATAGCTGGAATGGATGAGAAAAAGTGAAAATCGATAGAAGATGGTCACACGTTTTTGTGTTTAAATTTTGTGTAAACGAACGATAAGGATTGGGGTCTGTGTTCAGCAGGCACGCATATGGTTGAATGTGGGGCAACTGAGTTTTTGACTCAATTAGAGAATAGAAGAGTGGGATGGAAGCTTCTTGAAGCATCGTGGCTGGATCGACTAAGGGGGCGGCCAGAGGAGTCGCCCAAGCTCCATGAAGTGCGCGGAAGAGCTGAAGAATTGAAATCCATTTTAGATCGAATTCGTTCGGGTTTCATTTTTAGAGTTGAACGAATCCTTCATGATTTGAATTTCCCGTCATTGTGGAATGAATTGCCTGATTCATTCAAATGTTCGGCGTTACCAGGCATTCCCATTGCCGGATCACTTGGTAGGAAGAACACCTGGATGCCTTCTTTCACTCCCCCTTCCAGGGTCCGGAAAGTCTTATCTATGCGACTCTATTATTGCGACAGCCCCATGGGTTCCCTCAGATCAGAAGACAGCGCATCCATTCAGCTCTTCTACGCTTTCTGTAACGATAGATCTAGTTAATTTTATCAAGCCTTGTTCTTTATTTTCAAACGTTCCAAACTCTCGTTCAACAGAGTCATCTTCATTTTCAACCCCCCTAGCAGTTTTGGAGTGTGCTGACTCGACGCTTCAACAGCTTCTTCACAGTGATTCGACATTAGAGGGCCACCTTCGTGCTGTCACAGAAACAGCCCTTCTACTCAAATCAAATTTCCAGGATTATTTGGCTTCTATAGAACTGGAAGGACCAAAGAGGGATTCTTCCCCTTTCTTCGACGCCTATCGGCTATCTGGAGGTGGTGCTGTCTTTGTGGTTTTGAAGAACTTGGAGCAATTGAGTGCATCCGCTGGGGATGGGCAGCTTGAATCTTCGCTTTCTTCTTCTCGAGGTTTATTGGCAACCTCAAAAAGAGACACATCCAGCATCGCTGTTCAGTTAGTTGAGCGTTTTTTAGTTCGCTGGTCAAAAGAGCTTCTTCCCATTGTTTTGATGGCGACGGAAAACATCAAATACAGAGATGATTCTGATGTTCTGGTAAGAGAAGCAGAGGGATGACACCACACGTTCATGTTTCCCAGAATCGCAAAACAATCCCATTCGAGTCTTTTATCGGGGGCCTTCCGATTCGTCTGGCCTTCCCTCTAGACTGTGAATCCCGCCAGGATCTCCTTGATTGTTTTATTCAACAAATCGATCCTGCTTCCTGTTCCGTCCATCTAAAAACCGATCTCATCCTTGCAACATCAGGTTTTCAACCTGCTGATTTTCGTTCCCTTGTTCACGAAGCTTCACGGATAGCAACACTTGACTCTCCAGCTTCTCGCCCTCTATTGAAGCTTCACCATTTCATTGAATCTCTTGCACGAATCGATCCGTCTGCGTTGAGACTACCAATCAATGGTTTCGAGTTTCTTCCGCTCAAATCAAGGAAATGGCAATTGATGACATCCGCAGCAGCTGTCGCACCGTCTTGTCAGCATTCCTTGTATTGGGGTTTGGATGGAATTGTTGGAGAATCAAAGCTTAAAGACCAGTTGAAGGAGCTTGTCATACGCCCGTTTACTAATCGCACACACAGCAAAGATCTTTGCGGTCTACTTCTTTCGGGCGGAAGCGGCTCTGGTACACCTGATAGCTCCCAAACACCACTGTTGCCCTTTCTCAGGAAAATCTCACATTGCGCGGTGTATTGCTGATGCCTGCGCAGCGAATCTCCTGGTTGCCGATTCTGCTGATTTCTTGAGGCCGAAATTGGGAGATTCAGAGAAGCGGGTTCAAAGACTATTTTCTGATGCCTTTGAAGCGAGACCTTGCGTCGTTGTCATCGAGAACGTTGAGATTTTATTCCCTGAAACAGTTTTATCTGGAATTCCTTTAAGTGTGCAAGAGTACATCGACTCGAAAAAAGATCGAGTGTTCCAGAATGATGGTGTTGGATATCCGATGGAGAGCGCGGGCCATCCGCCATCACGTGGAAGAGTCGCAGCCGAGGTTTTGAATGGACTCGATGGAATTCGATTCAGAACTTCTTGTCATACTGGCTGCGATGTTCTGGTGATCATGACAACCCGAGAGCCCGAAAAATTGGATGGACGGTTATTGCAGGTAGCGAAAGATTTCAGAGTCTCGCGTTATTCGTTTATTTTGCAGCCTCACCGCCGCGTTGTGAAGCTAGAAACCGCTCCAGTAGATGGGAGATCATCAGAAGAAAGACTCGAGTTGTTTCATCGCCACTTGCCGAGAACTCAATTCAACCTATGCTCCAGACATACGAAAGACTCTTACAACTACAAGCTCGAGACTCTTTTGCCAAAGACTCCCTCGAGCGTCATCCGCCTCGCCGAAGCAACGGGGCTTTCAGCGGTTAGCCGTCGCGTCTCGAAAGAGGCCTCGTTTAGAATGCGCGAAAGAGCGTCTGAATGTGATTCTACTGCGGTGTGTTTATGTGACGTACTCGTTGCTCGATCAACGGAAGTTCAATGGTAGTGATTATGGCGTTCACATCATGCAAAAAGATAGTAGCTATTTCTTTTCAATAGCCACCCCATCGCACCAAAAAAACAAAGAAGCATTCATTCAAGTTTCTCACTCTTGCAACGGAAATGAATTGTGTCGTCAACCCAAGGGGTGAGACCATCTGCAAAACAAAGCGTCAAACGGCTCGTAGGAGAGAATTTTGAAGAAGTTACCTGGAGATGGCCCAAATCTGTCGCTGCACACTCGGAGGCAGTCTTCACCATCAGAGCGTCTTCCACCAATTGCTATTGCTCCATCGGGGCAGTCTTTCATTGCGGCTTGTTCTGCCATCTTACAACTCACAATCCCATCTTTAAATTGGAGTGATCGATTTGTCAGCTGGCACACAACTGGTCGAGGTTTTCCCGTGGAGGGATCAAGGTTGAAATCTGGCTTTCTCTCATCATAACATTTAGCTGAAGTGGATTTCGCCTTGTGCTCTGGAAGGCCACCCCAACCCTTGAACGCAGCATTGATCAAATCGCCATGCTTGTCTTGTTGCGCATCCTACAAAACACTTTGTTTGTCTAGTAGTCGATAGTCGCGCAACATACCCAGAAGAAGAAGCCACCCATTCCTTTCTTCTTTGCCCATTTCGTCTTTTGCGCCGTCACTTCTTCATCATCATAGTTGGCCCAGATTTTATGCTTCGGCGAATAAACGTACTTAATCGGAACTACAATGCCCTGATCAGCTGGACAGCTAATCTTGTGGATCTTGAAGTCGTTCTCTTTCTTGGCAACAGTTTCTTTCTGCAAAGTGAATCACTTTCTCAATTACAATCGCCGCACAGGAGCGTACCAAATCCCACCATGTAATGATACCCTGCGGAATCAAATCCTTATCATTATCCGAGAACGAACTCCATCCGGCCCTAAGATCGAGAATTCCTTCTAAGAGCATCGAACCACATTCACTTACCATTGCACTGAAACAGAAGGATCAAAAATGAGTGAGAGCAACAGCTTCGAACGTCTTACTTGTTGGTGGGACGACGCCCATAACTTTTTCCGCTTCTTCGAATAGTCCATCGCCCTTTTTCCCAGCTGGTACGTTCGACCTGGATTGAAGGATATTTTCAGAGAAGGTTATTCATTGACGCACCAAGCTGGAGAATAGTTGGGCAATCCGAGCATCAATTTTTCCATTGGGCATCCGGCATCTGCGATTCTTTGAATGACTTCTGTAATCCAAATCTTCTGGCTTGGGTTTGGATTGCGTCCTGCTTCTTCCGGCCAGCAGAATGGCGCATTGATTCTGAAATCATCAATCGTTGACGATCCCCTGCCTTCCTGCTCACCCAGTCTCGTGAGTCCATTTGCCGTGAATATCGTATGTCATGACGTTGATGTAATCCATTGATTTGCAGAACGCCACGGTGTTCGTTCGGTCTTTCAGGAGCTCGTTAACAGAAGAACCAACGGAAATTGCGGAGGTCACAAGGAACTTCGAGCGTCCTTCAGCTTTAGCGGCCGCGCGCATCTCGTTGGCGAGATCAACGAAACGGTACCAGTCATTCATATCGTGATCGGGATGGAGTCCCTTATCAGAAGCGGGAAACTCCTACAACGGCATGATAAAGGTCTTGAACCCTTTGGAGACTCACCCAGTCAAGATCAACACCATTCCAAAGAGCATTCTCCTTTCCCCAGTTGGGATCCATTGCGTCGAAGAAGAACTTCATTGTTTTATAGATTTCGCCACGTCCTTCCTTAGTCTTTGCACATTGGCTAAAGAACTTCGAATACGTCCACCCTGCAAATATCCTTGTTGAAACTGAACACGTTGTTGTCACGCCCACCTCCGACAGAAACCAAAAGTTTCAGATGAGGAAATTGCGTCTTCAATTGCATCATATCGTTCATCAGTCTGAGAAATGGAAACCAACGTTTGAGACTGGAGACCTTCATCGATTTACCCCTTGCAAGCGCCGGTAGGAACTTCAATCCAAGTTGGATCTGAGGAAGATGTTGAATGAATGATGGCGCAATCAGACGACCTCACCTGTGAATGCGCCCCCACCAACTTGCATCTGGATCAGAATCTTCAACCTGACAATCTGATCAAACGAATGAGGCCGGCAGAAACGCTCAAACCACAAACCTGTGTTCAGATTCCAAAATGCGTAGTAGAGGTGTGTCAGTTTGGGAGCGAACTTTTTCAGATCGGCCGCCCACCAGACGTATTCCTGTTGAGCGTCTTCATCTGCCATAGGTTCACCTCCGAAGACGTTGAGCTTCTCGATTCCCATATAGTGTTTCTTTGGGAAAGAAGACACGATCTTTGAAGAAGCTTGATTCATTGAGGTCTCACCTTGTAAACGAACCACTGCAGAAGGCGAAAATGAAGCAATAGCATCATTGAGTAGAACTCACATTTGGAAGGTACGTCCCGACTTGAACCGCATCTGAGATGAAGGGATTTGAGAGGAAAGCGAATCATTCGACATACCATTAGATGGAGGAGGATCTGGCCCTGGTACAGGAGGCTGGAAGAGAAGGAGTAGAAGATTCAAAGAAGGAATATGAGATGCTTTCACACTTACCGGGTCAGTGGGTTCAGTCTCGGGGGGTGTGGGAGGAGGCTTCGTCGGACCTAACAGATAAGAACCAGGGGAATGGGTTTTAAGTTGAAGGTTACCTGTGCCACCAGACGTCCAACGTTCGGCGACGCATGAGAAGGATTCCGCGAGTTTGTCAATCGATGCGACGAGTGCGTCACACTCACCAGCAGAGGCAAGGGAGCGATGATCTGCGCTGCCCTGGACGCAAATAATACCAAGCAGTGCTACAGCTAAAATCTTGAGCTTCATGAGTAGAAAAATTTAGCAACAGTAGAAAAATTTAGCAACAATAAAAATTAAACAATCGTACCAGTTTATGTGCGCGCTCAGTACCGATCGATCATGCAGACGATCTCGAATCTAAGAAAATTCACTTTGTTCAAAAAACCATAAAACACCCGATGGATGAATATTTAGAAAATAATTTTCTTTATGGTTCTTCTTGGTCGGTTTCGGATGGACGTCTCGTACTTTGGCTGTCCCTTGAACTGAACACTTTCAACTCTTCTGATGACTTCAATTTGCCAGGCTTCCCTTTTTCTAAATCGCTCGACTTCCGTCCGACGGCACTCTCCACAAGCTCTCCTGATTTTCTCGCAGCAGCAGACGCCCAGTGCCCCCCTAAACACCAATAGCTTGAAACGCGCTACATTCGTGTACTCACCTTTTTCAGCGACTGTGTGAGAGACGCCCTTCGCTTTGTCAGCAGCTCCGTGCGCCGCTCGCGAGGTTGCATCTGCTGTTGTCTTCGCTACCTGTTGGAAAAACAAGTGAAGGATGATATCGTGATTCCCATACTTTCGACATCTTCCCACTCGTCGCTTGCGTTGTGTGCCATGCGGCCTTTGCGGCTGCGGAAGTCATGTGTCCTGCATCTTGGCTCAAATCTCGTAGTTGCTCATAAGCGGAAGGACCAGGCTCTAACGGTTCTCCTACAAGATTCAATACCGCCGATCTCAACGAACAGCACTCTTACCAGTCGCTTCGGCAATCTGTTTCTTTGCTCCTTCTGTCATTCCATCGAAACGCCCGTTGGGTTTATCGTCACCTGCTGAGTATCCTCGCATTGTTTGAGTGTGTCTGATTAATGTGCATGAGGCTTGCTTGAGAAATTGTTTGGGAGAACATTTTCATATTCCTTAGACATCCTTAATGTTTCCAACAAAAGTTCCTACACTGCTAAGGAGGCTTGCAGTATGTCAAAGGCATGACGTAGTGTGTTTCGTTTCGCAACGGAGACGTTTTCCACCAGATATTGTCGGAGGCGAATTCAAGAAAATCGTATGAATTCAGACCACATTGCGCGAAAAGAGGCGCTTCTAAATTCAAGAAACATCGCACGATAAATCCCTCTGTAAAAGTATCTAGATGAGGTGTCGAAGGATGAGGGCACTCGATCAGCATGAATACAAAAATAGAACGGCAGTTGGAAACTAAACCACGTAACAGTTACAGGCAGGCGAAATGGACAACTCTCGATGAATCAGTGCCTGCCGTCAATTTAAGCTTGAAGAGGAATATTTTCCGCATGCATGGTGACGAAAAGAAACAACTCTGAAATCTCTCCAGTTTTTTTCAATCACCAGCGCCTTCATCGTTAAACCTTATGGCAATGATCCAGCGACTTTCTTGCCTTTGGGTTGTGGTTCTTCTCACTCTCATCGGAAGAAGTCAATCTTCCTACTCAAGCGATCTCGATCTTGAACTTTTTAAAAAAGATCTTGGTGAAATTAAAGGAGACCCACCAAAAGTCGTTGAGCGGTTTCTCTCATTTGAGGCCACCGCGATCACTGATGTACAACCACCTCTCGATGACAGCCTGGCAAATTGTGGGAAGTACGAGAAGTTGACTTCTCTTCCTGGCAGACAGGAATCAGAGGAGTTTGAAACTCTTATTATTCCAGTTGATAAGGTAGAGTGGAAAAAAGACAATGAGGAATACGAAATGACCGTGGCGGGCAAATGCCCCGACAGTGGTGCAGATATCGTCATCACGCTTCGGAAAAGCAACACCGGATTCGTGGCTCAATTGATGAAGGACAAAGACACAGGAATCTGGAACCCAAAAAAAGAGGAAGGGGCTTACGCCCAAACAACCAGCTTACTTCAACTGGTAGATGACTGGTGGGGACAAAGCCCGAAGTACCCGGCAATTTTGGTTGAACGTGGGAGTGCTGGATACAGTTACACGATTGTCTTTATGTGCAAAGACATTACAAAAGGTTGGTCACTGTAATGTCTTTGCACATAAACAGGGTCAATGATGTATGTCCCTTTTAGAGACTAATGAGTCGACCGCATGCGTTCGGATCTACCCCCCCCAGTAAACGGCTGGAGACTTTTGACATTGCGTGCCATTTTGCTCTACCTGCTCGTTTCTGTAACTTCAACCACTGATTCCCTCATGTGTCCCAAATTTGAGATTGTGGCGTCTCGCACGTAACACCTTCGAACCCACAATTCAGAAGATTCAATTATCAGCTTCATATGATTCCTCGACCGAAAATCACTTCAGAGCAGTGCGATAAATTTCTGAAGGATCCAGAAATCGTCACGCTAGAAATTTTCTTCGTTTTTCTAACATTGCTGAATGTTTTCATATTGTATCGGATTTTATTGGATGTTTGTCCTTTTCCCCTGGCCGTCACGTGGGCTCAATTATTGATGGGCTTTTTTTTCGCGTGGATTTTGGGTGCTGCTTCATCTGAGTTCCCTCAATGCGCGTATTTTCCTCCGTTTTCGATCAACTTCAGTTTCTATAGAGGACTCGCAATTCCTACAATTGTTTATCTAGGCATGGTGACGCTAGCGAATGTTTTGCTCAACTGCATCCCTGCAATTGCATCTTTCCCTGTTGTTGTCTCATTGGCAGTTTTGTTGCATCATTTCAGTCGTTTCTTCGGATGTGGTCAAATCTATCTCCCTCTCCGTTGGCTTGCATTAGCAATAATGTTGCTTGGATTCATAATTGGAATTCTTGATCCGTCAACTCTCGGCGTTACAGTTCTGCCAGTAGCGATCGCTTACGCTTTGTGTTCGGCTGTTTTCCGTGCCTGGTGTCTGGAAAAAGCCATGCATGTAGTTGAAGGTCAAGGAAACACTCTCCACAACCACCAGGTGGCGATGGGAATCATCGTTCTTCCGTTCATTGCACTTGCTTGCGGAGAGACGAAGGTCTTCAATTGGATGCCTACAAACTTCAGTCAACTGTTTACGTGGCAGTCTTGGGGTACACTGGTATCTGCTGGAACCATCCCATTCATTAAGAACGTTGTGGCTAACAGAATGATTCGACGTACTGGACAAGCACCATGGAGAATTCTCGAAGCTATAAGTATGATACTCGTGTTTGCAATTGGAGCAACAATATGGGATACAACTTCTATTGCAAGTATCGTGGCATTCAGCCTCGTACTCGCTGGACGCGTTCTTGGAACTTTGGATGTTCTTTCGAAAGATCCCGACGAGCGAAGGCGTGCCGTTTATCATGAAGCTGAACATGAGTCTTATCCACCTCCAACATTGGGGTTCTCAGAAGACGATTATGAGAATATTGAAATGTGCGAGGGTGGTAACGAGACCGGCGACGCAAAATACAAGCTCTTATCAAAGAAGTAAGAAAAATGGCTTCATTCCCGATTATTTTTTGTGCTTGCAGCAGCAATAAGTTCTTCATTCAAGATCTGTAAGAAACGCTTTGATGTTTTTCAAAGTTCACAACTGAGTTCTTCTAACTCTACAGCACCACCAAACATTTCCTTTGAGCACAGACCAATTGTAGGAGGATGTTCATTATGTTTAAAAGTCAGGTCAAAGCAAAGTGCTTGAAATAACAAGCCCAAAAACTGTACTTAAATTAATACAACATTAATGCTCTTCAACACACGCACTATCAAAAGCCTCCATCTGAAGTATTAACGCCCTTCACTGGTTCGTGCAGCAAATTTTATCGGTCCAATTCCAAAACTTATTGGGGAGATTGAATTTGCAATTGTCTTCATTGGAGTTGCAACCATGCTTTGAATTGGGTCAATAAATGCTTCTTCAACCTTTTTCTGCAAGCCACTTAAACGAGGCGCTTCCAGAATGTTACTTTCTGTCAATATTTTTACTGATTCATGGGCTTGTGTCTGCAGCAAGTCGATGGCTTCTGCGAGGTGATGGCCGGCAAACGGGGTGGAAGCTCCCTCAATCTGCACACCCCCTCCAAGAAGTTCAGATAGGGCCTCCTGCAGTGTTTCTGGACGAATGCTCTTCAGCTGGTCAATCAGTGACTTGATTAGTGCGTGAGCTTCCTCCGTCGCGGGGACTTCAGCCCCCACTTCTTCAGTGATCAGTTTGATAAATTTTTCTGTATTGGATTGCAAGACTTGGGGCGCCGAAGTCAATACATCTTGAATGGCCTCTATGAATTCTGTTCCAGAAGCTGAATCAACAAGTCGAGCCACATTCCCCCGCAGTCCGGAGGGGTCAGCAACGGCCAACAAAATCAGGCTCGAGATAAATAGAGAACAAAACAATCTCATTTTGATTCAGTCGCTTCTTTAGGTATCTGTCAAGTGCTTCATGTTTCTCACATCAGTCTGTAATCCGCTCGACCAAAAATTTAAATATTTAATAGTCTGGTCCCGTCGGGACTTGATGAGTGACGGAATGTGTCACAACAATAATGCAAAATTTCTGGGGCTTCATGAGATTTTCGACACCCAAAATTTGTGGCGTTCAGTAGCCTTGGGGCACCACGCAGTGCCGCGCGTACAAACTTGCTTCTTTCAATACCACTTAGTCCTCTTTTTCTGTATGTCTGCTGGAGATCCTTTCACTTCTCGGTGTCTTCGCTTCCTTATTGGCTTTCTCTCCACCTCTCTCTCCATCTTTCAATGCATCCAAGTTGCACCACCATCTGTGTAGGTTACGAGTCAGCCAACTGTTCTAGCGAATTACCTAGAATCGATTCTGCCCCGCAAACCGATCGAAACGAACCTCCTGAGGGGTTTTTCGAAGGCAGCAAGCTCATCCACCCAATAGCTCCTCGATCATTTCAGCCTGATGTTTCCCGTAATACGAATTTGTCTGGTTCATATCAACGATTCACAGTGGAAGCAACACCTCATTCTTCGCACATCTCCCCACCATCTCAAGATCCAATTGCCCATGAATACGATGAAAAAAGTTCCTCTGACGATGGGTGGAATTCAGAACGGAAACGACTAGCGAAAAAGACGAAGGGGAAGCCTAAAGACCTTGCAACGCGAGGGAACTCTAAAAGAAAAAGTCGAGCTGGGCGCAAACCATTGAGTGGCGTTTTTGGGATTTGCCGGCAAGATTCTCGTTGGGTCGTCAGCTATAGAGATGACAACGATCGGACTCATCATCGATATTTTGTATTTCACACAGATGACGAAAAAGTTAATCAATTAAATCTAGCAAAACGTTTTTTGTGGAAAGTGGTTCGTTTAGGGAAAAAGTTAAACCCTCGTGATGGTGAAGGACTGGAAGAATTTGTACGTAGTTATGAATCTGATGGTAAGACTTCACTTTGAGACTCGGCGATAAATAATGTACTTACGTGTAGGTTCGAGCGAATTTCTAGGTCTGGAACGCCCAGGAGGCTGGAGGGGACAGGATGTAGGTGTCAACGTTGTGAACACGCGAAAAGACAAATTATTCAATCGTACCCCCTCTTTAGGGGATCGTCAGTGCTGCGGTGCAGGCAAATCGAATCCAGTCGGTCGGCCATCCATTCCGTCCCCTTGAGAACCACAGATATCACACAAGCAGTTTAGTTCTCAATCCATACGGGTTTATGAATCCAATTAGAGTTTGTGGGGATGGTACAGGTGGGTTGGACAGTTTTGAGTTTATGGGGAGGTCAAGAGTCATTCAACAAAAGGCTAAAACATCAGCGCTAGACCAAAGGCGACGCGAGGGACGAAAAAAGAGACAGGATTATATAAGGAATGTCATCAGAACCCATTTACGATTAATAGATGCTACTGCTGTATTCGAATGCGAAGACGCTCAAGAAAAGGATGCTTCGGACGAGGATGAAAATCAGAACAAGGACAGACTCCTGACCGATGTCGTATGTGTCGGCGAAACCTTTGATATCACAGCAATGAAAGGAGACGAAAGAAGTAATGAAAAGGAAAAAGTAAAACATCAGTGGTCAACAACAACATCTGATGTGGGAGTTAACAATGAAGACGAGGACGAATTTGATGATGATTATAGCTCCATTTCATCCCCAAATATCCAGCTCAATTTACCACTTAAAGATTCTTTCTATCAACAATCCCAAAATCTTCATTCCAATTACTATTATCAACAGCTTTATTCTCATCCGGTTCAACCAGAGTGGAATTTGGCAAATGAATGGAATCACACAACAGCATATTACACCTCACCATCTGCGATGACATACGAACCGTATAATATGCATCTATGGGACAACTCGTTCAACCAAAACAGTAAGAAATAGAGGACTACTCAAAGTGCAACTGTCTGTTATTTTAGCGGGGTATTGTTGGGACCCTCAGTCCTCCGCACCAAATACATTAGAACCTTATCAATACTCTAATGAGCAAGTATCTAGCACTCGGCTTGTACATTGGTATGGCGACCCAAATCCTTGTGGATTTTACTACGTTCCAAATCAGTGCTTCCAGTATGTTCCTCAAATCAAGAAAGCGGGAGTTCCTTTTCAAAGAATCGATCCAACTTATTTCTACGTTACTCGAGCGAGTTACCGAAGACTTGTACGCCGAGCACCTGACGGTCAATCATATTCATACTATCGATTCATTAAGTCAAAAACTCTCAAATGTGGAAGAAGGCCGTCAGCAGGCAGTTATACGATTTATAGATTACCAAAGAAGTGTACTGAGTCCACTCAGGTATACGATAGTGCTGGAAATCCAGTGATTAGTGAGCAGGGCAAGTGTGATAGGGTCAGTTTGAAAGAAGAAAAGGAAAAGGAAAGTAGTGAAGCTGATTCCATCCAACCAGTAGCAGATGAGCAACTAAATTGCTTTTGTGAAGAATAAATTAAAAATCGTGTTTTAATGGGTAGTTAACGGCTTTTCTGTTCAAGATCGAGATATTCGAAGTTTTGAGTCGTGTAGTGTTCCGTTCAAGAAGATTGAACCGACATTTAACAAAAACGCTAGCAGCTTCCACAATTCAGCAAACGCAAAGTTTGAGCATTTTCTTGCGATTATTCCAATCCTGTTTTTGCAATTTTTTTTTCAATTTTTTTAACTTGCAGTGCTCATTCTCAATTTGAATTGCAGCCCGCTAGATTCAAAATGCGTGTCAGCGTACTCTTTTTGCTGATGATGATGTTTTTTTTAAAAGATAGCGCTGCACTAAAGCCAGCGGAGGAAATTAACTACCTTGAAGCCATTCACAACACGAGATTTCTGACGCGTCATGCAAAAGACCAGCGAAAGACAGAAGAGGCGCTTGCAGCTTCAATTGAGGCAGTCAAGGTGGGCTTTTTTCTGTGAGCCTCCTAGTTCATCCCACATTTATCTCCAGACTCAATCAGAAGAATTGGGAGCAAAAGCAGGGAAGGAAGCAGAGAAAGGTTCACAAATTTTTGTAACTGAGCGCTTGTCACATTTGCTTCTTGGGTGTCAGTGAAAGCACAGAAGGACAGTATTCCAGATGCGAAGCTTGGCGCCCCGCAAAAACAAAAAATGGACGAAGCAGCTCAAATCGCACGAGCAATGTCAGACACGGCTCAAGCAGAGACAATACTTCAAGCAGCGATGCAAGAGGGTAGGAAGCAGCATTTTTAGCACTCAGTGCAAGTGGCTCGTTTGACAAGGTGGCGACGCGAAAGAAATCGGCGCTATTGCTAGCAAAGAGGGCGGCTCAAGTGGGCAAACACCCCAAGCCAAAAATTCTTCATGCTTTTCGGTCGAACAGAGGCTGCAGTTGATGAAATAAATGCAGAGGCGGTGAGAACCTGCCTAGAGTCCTGCCTGTCTTTTTATTGAAATCTCGCACAGGCGCTCAAGGCGCAAGAGGCCTTAACGGCGGGAGCAAAGGAGAAAGCCCAGGTACATCCTATCATACTATGACCTACCCGAGCATACATTCAATGACACAGGCTGCAGCAAACGAAGCTGCAGAAGCGAAAAGGTATTGAAGGTGGAAATCAAATAAGAATTGAAAGACGCTTCCATTAGGGTTCTTGCCGCTTGAGTTCTTCGGCTTATAGTTACACTGTAGTTACAGCAATGACGGGACCAAGCGAGATAGACGGTCTGACGCCGCGCATTGAGACTGTCTGCACTGAGTTGAATACAATCCGCTGTTTGTCTAGACATTGACTCGAAACCACCACATTCTATGCCGCGGTACAAGAAATCTTGAGATGCAGAGGTGACGCTGGGATAGAAACACTCTGATGTTGGTCTGCTTAACCTGGTGTGCACTACAGCCGCTAGGTTTTTGATGCCAATTTCATTGCATGCACCTGCCAAACAATCAATAAGACTGTCCGTTCCGCAATATGAGTAGAGTAAGAGAAACGAGTAGAACTGGAATCATCGCAACATGGATGGTTTTGATTTTTCAAACGTGTGTATCATCTGGGTTCCGAGTATCAGCAAATGAACGCACCATTCAGGTTTCCCAACCATCTGCAGCTCCAACAGAGGGAAACAAAACATTAGCTCCTTCTGGGACAGGTTACCGCCGACATTCCATGAACTAGAATCTGAACTTCCGGCTTTGGACGACTTGAAAAAAAATCTGGAAGGGCTTTCCAAGCAGGCAGAGGATGCCAAAGAAGCTGTAAAAATGGTGAAGAATTATGTAGAACAAACTGACAAGTAAGATGGCCTGCGTTGCCCCTATTATGCTTCTTTCGTAGCTCAAAGGAGAAATTCGATGCATCCGTAAAGGAGGTTGAAAAAAAGGAGCAGGAAAAAAAGAAAACAGAGGCACAGGCATGTCCACTCGTCGTTCAATAGATTATTATGCGTCCTTAGATCCAAAAACTAGAAGAGCAGGAACTGAAGGAGCTGCAAGACAAAACCAAAGGGAAAACAACAACTGCTACTGGCAAGAAAGAAAATGGTGAGTTGGATAGCAACTGAGATCGAGAATCTGTACTTCTTCCCTTTTCTAGTTGCTGAAGCTTGTAGTCTATTAGTCGCGGCGCTTGCGCTTTTTGTCGCTGTTTCGTTCTAGCCCGGGCAGTTGTTGAGCCAACTGTATACTTTTGAACTTCTTGTGTGATTCTGACGCAGTGCGTTGTGTCCTTCCTCAAAGTGGCAATTCATTTTTAGCATGATGCGAAAAAAACAGCCAAATTATCCTGATTCTTTTTAGCTGAATAGTGCCCTTAAATAATAATTCGAAATGCAGCACCACTCCTTTTACGCTCCGCTCTTGTATCAGCAGCCAATTCCTGTGAGTTAGCACTTGTTTAATTTGTTAAAAACCCTTTCCGCAGCAACCTCCTCCCGCACAACAATACTCGTACCATCCGCCTATCCCAGCGCACCACTCTGGACTCGTGCACTCACAGCCGGTAAGAACGCGCATGGCCATGGTCCAAAAAAATCCCTTGCAGCTCTCACAGGTTCCTATTCTAAGCAGTCAAACTCAAGAGCTGACTTTGACGGACTTGAAGTACAAGCTCCAGGAATTAGAAGCTGAACGACAAGCAAAGGAGAAGCTTAAGGCTGCAGCTTCAAGCAAAATTGTGAAGCTTAAGCCCCATCATCGTATACTTCCGCAAAAAACCTCGAATGGTGTATCCTTCTATCCTGTGATTGACCCTCTGAACAACGGTACAAGAAGTCCTCCCGAAGGCGAGACCTTTACCCGTTTTTTGTTCAGGGGCTCGATATGTGATGTGTGCACATTGTGACCAACACAAGCTCTACCAACAACTGATTGGAATAAAACGTCACCTGCAAAAATGCCATGGGTTTCTAAAATCATGTAAGGAAAACAATTTGGCGGCCATGCGGGGGCTAGAACAGTCAGATCTTCCTCAATTTCCGGATAATGAGGAGGGCGTTACTGGCAGATCCAAACAAGTGAACGGAGAAACTGTTACCAACGATGAGGGAGCAGACACTGAGACTGAGGATGAATGGATGATAGAAGGGATATCACATGACCACGATACAGATGCGAACGAGACACATGAGCGGGAGATATTGCGGACATCGACCGTGGATACAGCTGTTGACCAAGAATCCGGATGGATTCTCAAAAAATCATCCCAGAACAGGAAAATGGGGGATCTCTCAATCTTGCCTTGGTCTCAACCATCAGAGCGACGCCTTCCAGTTGACGGAAAAGCAGCAGCAAACCTAGAAGAGTCAACGGATGATGCGGTAGGGGACCTGCCGGGAGAATCAAAACAAAAAAGTGATTCGCTTGATGAACGTTCAACACAACTCCCAACAGACTCTTGGCTCACTCAGCTGTCATCTGCAACCTATGGAAGGTTCCCAGACAGCTATCAATCAGATCCACAATCATCTCCCGATGTCCCTCCTGTTGCTGAAGGAGATGAGTGCGAAGAGATTCTCAAGGCGTCACAAGAATTAGCTGTGAGATGCCTTTACTCGTCTGAGGAACAGCTGAGTGAAGGTGACTTCGGTGGAGTCGGCAGCTTTCCGATGGGCGATCTCGAAGTAGAAGAGGGCTGCATGTGGGAGGCTGGATTGCCTTACCAGGATGACCATCTGTCCCCATATCAGAGTTTTCAAGTCTTTTTTCCGGGGGAATATGCGGATTCAAACGCGGTTTCAGACAGCTGGTCGATTTGTGCTGGAAAACCCACAGCACTAACGGAGGAAGAAGGAATTGAACAGAACAGGATGGAGCAACTGTCGCGAAAAAGAAAAAGAGGGAAAATGAAGGCCTTTAAAGATAACAATAAGCGTGCGGCAGCGTCCCCTGCTGTGCAATTACAACGGATTTCCTTCGAGTCGGTCGGGACGCAGACTGAGTATAGTTACATGCGTGGGGTGGAATCCCCATCCGCACCCCCAAAAATCATACAAGCGACGCTACAATAAGTCTTCCTCCAACTCTCTCCTCCTAGCGAGACCCCAGCTCTCAAATGCGGCACCTCGTACGTCGACGAAGAAAATTCAACCAGCTCGAGGAAAAAATAGCATTCATCTTCATAAGAAGCTCGCTGTTTTTAATCGAAAGAGTTATCCGTCTCGATTTTTCTGTGGATTGTGCAGCGGTGTAAGTAGCGGTTAGCAGGGGCTCTGCCATTTCGTCATGAGTTTCCAGACTGATGGATCCGAGACCGAATTTGTTCTTTGCGAGGCTTGTGGCCTGTAGGTCTCATACGGCGCATTATGGGGCGAAGTTCATCTGTTCGTAGGGTGGCTCACTTAAAGTGTGAACGTGGACCACCATTTACTGAGCTCCCTGAATCCGATTGGATTTGCTCCAAATGCCACGACGAAGGGTTTCTATACAATGCCGAGTTCCAGCCAGGGGAGTTTGCATGGATTTGGTACCGCTCCGCATTATGGCCATGCTTAATTCTCTATGCCGACGTCGACGAAGAAGACGACAAGCGGCTGGAAGAGCTGTTGTATTTAGTCGTTTATGTGGGATCTGGTGAACTGTAAGCGTCAAAATACAGAGTTTCCGACATCCGTGATCTCAGCGACCTTTGCTATTCTAATGTGATCAAAAATTGGGGCGAGGGAATGAAATTGTGGATGAGTCTGTCAGACGTCGTCAAGAAGTCATGCCCTGTAGGAAGAAATGTGTTTCAAACGATTGTATCCTTGTTTGTCCATTCTAGGAAAAGGTTGCAGCTGTGGAGGAAGTGGTCAAACTTCGAGCTCGAACGCATATCGACTTAACGAATATTGGAGGGTCGAATATTGCTGCAGATAGAAGATTGACATTCGAACGAGTTCTTGGATCAATTGAGCCACCAGCAGAGAAGAAGCGGAAAGTGAAACAACTTAAGAAGCAGACAAAAAGAACTTCTAAGGATTCTCGCCTCAAGGAACCAAAATTTGAAAGGCTTGAATTGCCGATCCGGCTCCCAACGGAGCAACCAGCGATTGGCAATACTCCCGACATTACTCACGGCTGGGGGGCGCATTAGCCCTCCAATAACTATGCGAAGAATCATACCAGTTCCGCCCCTCCCACAAACAAGAAAAATATCCCAACCCGCACTGACGCCAAACGGCTTCGATGATTTGTTCAACGATACTCTGGTTCCAACCACAAAGGCTACGACTGCCGCATCTTTAGAATGGAATCAACAAAAAAGAATTGGATTGACGCAGAAAGGTTTGAGAAGCAAACCTCGCCAAGACTCAGTGCCCTGTTTGCCAGAATGTTCGCTTAAGCTCAAGATCGGAAAAGAGGTGCAAGGAACAAAGGGACGTAAAAGGAGCTCACGACTCATAGCGGCAGAAGATTTGGTAGGTGGAAACAACAGTCCAAAGTACCCTTGATTGTCGAAGTCAGAAGGAAAAACTCCGAAATGAGCCTGAGCAATTCGTCGGAAAACGAGTGTCCATTCGGTGGATGTGTGATCGACTAAGACATGTGGGAACAATCGAAACATATTTCCAAGGTGAATGGTCTGCGCCATTGATGCTGACTCTCTCTTCAGGCCGTCATCAGGTAGTGTATGATAACGGAACCACGTCCGCCGTAGATCTTGCACGATGCAACCTACAACTTTTGAATTGATGTGCGTCATTTTCTGTGGACAGACTGAGCGCCACCCAACTCCCCTAGGTTCGTGTTTGACTCTTTCCACACTTTCGCCCTCTGGTGTACATAAAAAGCATGCCACATAGATCAGAGTTTCCTCCGCCTGACGCAAGTGACGGAGTAGA
>NW_026578318.1:0-22723 GCF_029603195.1 Condylostylus longicornis | reverse complement strand
AATGGGATTTTATATATAATAATATTAGAAGATATAAATAATTTATATAATAATGATATTTTATATATAATAATATTTGAAGATATTGATATTTTATATATAATGGGAATTTATATATAATAATATTAGAAGATATAAATAATTTATATATAATGATATTTTATATATAATAATATTTGAAGATATTGATATTTTATATATAATGGGATTTTATATATAATAATATTAGAAGATATTAATAATTTATATATAATGAGATTTTTATATATAATAATATTTGAAGATATTGATATTTTATATATAATGGGATTTTATATATAATAATATTACAAGATATTAATAATTTATATATAATGAGATTTTATATATAATAATATTTAAAGATATTGATATTTTATATATAATGGGATTTTATATATAATAATATTAGAAGATATAAATAATTTATATATAATGATATTTTATATATAATAATATTTGAAGATATTGATATCTTATATATAATGGGATTTTATATATAATAATATTAGAAGATATTAATAATTTACATATAATGAGATTTTATATATAATAATATTTGAAGATATTGATATTTTATATATAATGGGATTTTATATATAATAATATTAGAAGATATTAATAATTTATATATAATGAGATTTAATATATTATAATATTTAAAGATATTGATATTTTATATATAAAAGGATTTTATATATAATAATATTAGAAGATTTAATAATTTATATATAATGATATTTTATATATAATGATATTTAAAGATATTGATATTTTATATATAATGGGATTTTATATATAATAATATTAGAAGATATAAATAATTTATATATAATGATATTTTATATACAATAATATTTGAAGATATTGATATTTTATATGTAATGGGATCTTATATATAATAATATTAGAAGATATTAATAATTTATATATAATGAGATTTTATATATAATAATATTTGAAGATATTGATATTTTATATATAATGAGATTTTATATATAATAATATTAGAAGATATTAACAATTTATATATAATGAGATTTTATATATAATAATATTTAAAGATATTGATATTTTATATATAATGGGATTTTATATATAATAATATTAGAAGATATTAATAATTTATATATAATGAGATTTTATATGTAATAATATTTAAAGATATTGATCTTTTATATATAATGGGATTTTATATATAATAATATTAGAAGATATAAATAATTTATATATAATGATATTTTTATATATAATAATATTTGAAGATATTGATATTTTATATAAAATGGGATTTTATATATAATAATATTTAAAGATATTGATATTTTATATATAATGGGATTTTATATATAATAATACTAGAAGATATAAATAATTTATATATAATGATATTTTATATATAATAATATTTGAAGATATTGATATTTCATATATAATGGGATTTTATATATAATAATATTAGAAGATATAAATAATTTATATATAATGAGATTTTATATGTAATAATATTTAAAGATATTGATCTTTTATATATAATGGGATTTTATATATAATAATATTAGAAGATATTAATAATTTATATATAATGAGATTTAATATATTATAATATTTAAAGATATTGATATTTTATATATAAAAGGATTTTATATATAATAATATTAGAAGATTTAATAATTTATATATAATGATATTTTATATATAATGATATTTAAAGATATTGATATTTTATATATAATGGGATTTTATATATAATAATATTAGAAGATATTAATAATTTATATATAATGAGATTTTATATATAATAATATTTGAAGATATTGATATTTTATATATAATGGGATTTTATATATAATAATATTACAAGATATTAACAATTTATATATAATGAGATTTTATATATAATAATATTTAAAGATATTGATATTTTATATATAATGGGATTTTATATATAATAATATTAGAAGATATAAATAATTTATATATAATGATATTTTATATATAATAATATTTGAAGATATTGATATTTTATATATAATGGGATTTTATATATAATAATATTAGAAGATATTAATAATTTATATATAATGAGATTTTATATATAATAATATTTGAAGATATTGATATTTTATATATAATGGGATTTTATATATAATAATATTACAAGATATTAACAATTTATATATAATGAGATTTTATATATAATAATATTTAAAGATATTGATATTTTATATATAATGGGATTTTATATATAATAATATTAGAAGATATTAATAATTTATATATAATAAGATTTAATATATTATAATATTTAAAGATATTGATATTTTATATATAAAAGGATTTTATATATAATAATATTAGAAGATTTAATAATTTATATATAATGATATTTTATATATAATGATATTTAAAGATATTGATATTTTATATATAATGGGATTTTATATATAATAATATTAGAAGATATAAATAATTTATATATAATGATATTTTATATACAATAATATTTGAAGATATTGATATTTTATATGTAATGGGATCTTATATATAATAATATTAGAAGATATTAATAATTTATATATAATGAGATTTTATATATAATAATATTTGAAGATATTGATATTTTATATATAATGAGATTTTATATATAATAATATTAGAAGATATTAACAATTTATATATAATGAGATTTTATATATAATAATATTTAAAGATATTGATATTTTATATATAATGGGATTTTATATATAATAATATTAGAAGATATTAATAATTTATATATAATGAGATTTTATATGTAATAATATTTAAAGATATTGATCTTTTATATATAATGGGATTTTATATATAATAATATTAGAAGATATAAATAATTTATATATAATGATATTTTATATATAATAATATTTGAAGATATTGATATTTTATATATAATGGGATTTTATATATAATAATATTTAAAGATATTGATATTTTATATATAATGGGATTTTATATATAATAATACTAGAAGATATAAATAATTTATATATAATGATATTTTATATATAATAATATTTGAAGATATTGATATTTTATATATAATGGGATTTTATATATAATAATATTTGAAGATATTGATATTTTATATATAATGGGATTTTATATATAATAATATTAGAAGATATTAATAATTTATACATAATGAGATTTTATATATAATAATATTTGAAGATATTGATATTTTATATATAATGGGATTTTATATATAATAATATTAGAAGATATTAATAATTTATATTTAATGAGATTTTATATATAATAATATTTGAAGATATTGATATTTTATATATAATGGGATTTTATATATAATAATATTAGAAGATATTAATAATTTATATATAATGAGATTTTATATATAATAATATTTGAAGATATTGATATTTTATATATAATGGGATTTTATATATAATAATATTAGAAGATATTAATAATTTATATATAATGAGATTTTATATATAATAATATTTGAAGATTTTGATATTTTATATATAATGGGAATTTTATATATATAATAATATTAGAAGATATTAATAATTTATATATAATGAGATTTTATATATAATAATATTTGAAGATTTTGATATTTTATATATAATGGGATTTTATATAAATAATAATATTAGAAGATATTAATAATTTATATATAATGAGATTTTATATATCATAATATTTGAAGATATTGATATTTTATATATAATGGGATTTTATATATAATAATATTAGAAGATATTATTAATTTATATATAATGAGATTTTATATATAATAATATTTGAAGATATTGATATTTTATATATAATGGGATTTTATATATATAATAATATTAGAAGATATTAATAATTTATATATAATGGGATTTTATATATAATAATATTAGAAGATATTAATAATTTATATATAATGAGATTTTATATATAATAATATTTGAAGATATTGATATTTTATATATAATGGGATTTTATATATAATAATATTAGAAGATATTAATAATTTATATATAATGAGATTTTATATATAATAATATTTGAAGATATTGATATTTTATATATAATGTGATTTTATATATAATAATATTGGAAGATATTAATAATTTATATATAATGAGATTTTATATATAATAATATTTGAAGATATTGATATTTTATATATAATGGGATTTTATATATAATAACATTAGAAGATATTAATAATTTATATATAATGAGATTTTATATATAATAATATTTGAAGATATTGATATTTTATATATAATGGGATTTTATATATAATAATATTAGAAGATATTAATAATTTATATATAATGAGATTTTATATATAATAATATTTGAAGATATTGATATTTTATATATAATGGGATTTTATATATAATAATATTAGAAGATATTAATAATTTATATATAATGAGATTTTATATATAATAATATTTGAAGATATTGATATTTTATATATAATGGGATTTTATATATATAATAATATTAGAAGATATTAATAATTTATATATAATGAGATTTTATATATAATAATATTTGAAGATATTGATATTTTATATATAATGGGATTTTATATATATAATAATATTAGAAGATATTTATAATTTATATATAATGAGATTTTATATATAATAATATTTGAAGATATTGATATTTATATATAATGGGATTTTATATATAATAATATTAGAAGATATTAATAATTTATATATAATGAGATTTTATATATAATAATATTCGAAGATATTGATATTTTATATATAATGGGATTTTATATATCATAATATTAGGAGATATTAATAATTTATATATAATGAGATTTTATATATAATGATATTTAAAGATATTGATATTTTATATATAATGGGATTTTATATATAATAATATTAGAAGATATTAATAATTAATATATATAATGAGATTTTATATATAATAATATTTGAAGATATTGATATTTTATATATAATGGGATTTTATATATAATAATATTAGAAGATATTAATAATTTATATATAATGAGATTTTATATATAATAATATTTAAAGATATTGATATTTTATATATAATGGGATTTTATATATAATAATATTAGAAGATATTAATAATTTATATATAATGAGATTTTATATGTAATAATATTTAAAGATATTGATATTTTATATATAATGGGATTTTATATATAATAATATTAGAAGATATAAATAATTTATATATAATGATATTTTATATATAATAATATTTGAAGATATTGATATTTTATATATAATGGGATTTTATATATAATAATATTTAAAGATATTGATATTTTATATATAATGGGATTTTATATATAATAATACTAGAAGATATAAATAATTTATATATAATGATATTTTATATATAATAATATTTGAAGATATTGATATTTTATATATAATGGGATTTTATATATAATAATATTAGAAGATATAAATAATTTATATATAATCATATTTTATATATAATATTTGAAGATATTGATATTTTATATATAATGGGATTTTATATATAATAATATTAGAAGATATTAATAATTTATACATATGAGATTTTATATATAATGGGATTTTATACATAATAATATTAGAAGATATAAATAATTTATATATAATGATATTTTATATATAATAATATTTGAAGATATTGAAATTTTATATATAATGGGATTTTATATATAATAATATTAGAAGATATTAATAATTTATATATAATGAGATTTTATATATAATAATATTTGAAGATATTGATATTTTATATATAATGGGATTTTATATATAATAATATTAGAAGATATTAATAATTTATATTTAATGAGATTTTATATATAATAATATTTGAAGATATTGATATTTTATATATAATGGGATTTTATATATAATAATATTAGAAGATATTAATAATTTATATATAATGAGATTTTATATATAATAATATTTGAAGATTTTGATATTTTATATATAATGGGATTTTATATAAATAATAATATTAGAAGATATTAATAATTTATATATAATGAGATTTTATATATCATAATATTTGAAGATATTGATATTTTATATATAATGGGATTTTATATATAATAATATTAGAAGATATTATTAATTTATATATAATGAGATTTTATATATAATAATATTTGAAGATATTGATATTTTATATATAATGGGATTTTATATATATAATAATATTAGAAGATATTAATAATTTATATATAATGGGATTTTATATATAATAATATTAGAAGATATTAATAATTTATATATAATGAGATTTTATATATAATAATATTTGAAGATATTGATATTTTATATATAATGGGATTTTATATATAATAATATTAGAAGATATTAATAATTTATATATAATGAGATTTTATATATAATAATATTTGAAGATATTGATATTTTATATATAATGTGATTTTATATATAATAATATTGGCAGATATTAATAATTTATATATAATGAGATTTTATATATAATAATATTTGAAGATATTGATATTTATATATAATGGGATTTTATATATATAATAATATTAGAAGATATTAATAATTTATATATAATGAGATTTTATATATAATAATATTTGAAGATTTTGATATTTTATATATAATGGGATTTTATATAAATAATAATATTAGAAGATATTAATAATTTATATATAATGAGATTTTATATATCATAATATTTGAAGATATTGATATTTTATATATAATGGGATTTTATATATAATAATATTAGAAGATATTATTAATTTATATATAATGAGATTTTATATATAATAATATTTGAAGATATTGATATTTTATATATAATGGGATTTTATATATATAATAATATTAGAAGATATTAATAATTTATATATAATGGGATTTTATATATAATAACATTAGAAGATATTAATAATTTATATATAATGAGATTTTATATATAATAATATTTGAAGATATTGATATTTTATATATAATGGGATTTTATATATAATAATATTAGAAGATATTAATAATTTATATATAATGAGATTTTATATATAATAATATTTGAAGATATTGATATTTTATATATAAATGGGATTTTATATATATAATAATATTAGAAGATATTTATAATTTATATATAATGAGATTTTATATATAATAATATTTGAAGATATTGATATTTATATATAATGGGATTTTATATATAATAATATTAGAAGATATTAATAATTTATATATAATGAGATTTTATATATAATAATATTTGAAGATATTGATATTTTATATATAATGGGATTTTATATATCATAATATTAGGAGATATTAATAATTTATATATAATGAGATTTTATATATAATGATATTTAAAGATATTGATATTTTATATATAATGGGATTTTATATATATAATAATATTAGAAGATATTAATAATTTATATATAATGGGATTTTATATATAATAACATTAGAAGATATTAATAATTTATATATAATGAGATTTTATATATAATAATATTTGAAGATATTGATATTTTATATATAATGGGATTTTATATATAATAATATTTGAAGATATTGATATTTTATATATAATGGGATTTTATATATATAATAATATTAGAAGATATTAATAATTTATATATAATGAGATTTTATATATAATAATATTTGAAGATATTGATATTTTATATATAATGGGATTTTATATATATAATAATATTAGAAGATATTTATAATTTATATATAATGAGATTTTATATATAATAATATTTGAAGATATTGATATTTTATATATAATGGGATTTTATATATAATAATATTAGAAGATATTAATAATTTATATATAATGAGATTTTATATATAATAATATTTGAAGATATTGATATTTTATATATAATGGGATTTTATATATATAATAATATTAGAAGATATTTATAATTTATATATAATGAGATTTTATATATAATAATATTTGAAGATATTGATATTTTATATATAATGGGATTTTATATATATAATAATATTAGAAGATATTTATAATTTATATATAATGAGATTTTATATATAATAATATTTGAAGATATTGATATTTTATATATAATGGGATTTTATATATAATAATATTAGAAGATATTAATAATTTATATATAATGAGATTTTATATATAATAATATTTGAAGATATTGATATTTTATATATAATGGGATTTTATATATAATAATATTAGAAGATATTAATAATTTATATATAATGAGATTTTATATATAATAATATTTGAAGATATTGATATTTTATATATAATGGGATTTTATATATATAATAATATTAGAAGATATTAATAATTAATATATATAATGAGATTTTATATATAATAATATTTGAAGATATTGATATTTTATATATAATGGGATTTTATATATAATAATATTAGAAGATATTAATAATTTATATATAATGAGATTTTATATATAATAATATTTGAAGATATTGATATTTTATATATAATGGGATTTTATATATAATAATATTAGAAGATATTAATAATTTATATATAATGAGATTTTATATATAATAATATTTGAAGATATTGATATTTTATATATAATGGGATTTTATATATATAATAATATTAGAAGATATTTATAATTTATATATAATGAGATTTTATATATAATAATATTTGAAGATATTGATATTTTATATATAATGGGATTTTATATATAATAATATTAGAAGATATTAATAATTTATATATAATGAGATTTTATATATAATAATATTTGAAGATATTGATATTTTATATATAATGGGATTTTATATATAATAATATTAGAAGATATTAATAATTTATATATAATGAGATTTTATATATAATAATATTTGAAGATATTGATATTTTATATATAATGGGATTTTATATATATAATAATATTAGAAGATATTAATAATTAATATATATAATGAGATTTTATATATAATAATATTTGAAGATATTGATATTTTATATATAATGGGATTTTATATATAATAATATTAGAAGATATTAATAATTTATATATAATGAGATTTTATATATAATAATATTTGAAGATATTGATATTTTATATATAATGGGATTTTATATATAATAATATTAGAAGATATTAATAATTTATATATAATGAGATTTTATATATAATGATATTTAAAGATATTGATATTTTATATATAATGGGATTTTATATATAATAATATTAGAAGATATTAATAATTTATATATAATGAGATTTTATATATAATAATATTTGAAGATATTGATATTTTATATATAATGGGATTTTATATATAATAATATTAGAAGATATTAATAATTTATATATAATGAGATTTTATATATAATAATATTTGAAGATATTGATATTTTATATATAATGGGATTTTATATATAATAATATTAGAAGATATTAATAATTTATATATAATGAGGTTTTATATATAATGATATTTAAAGATATTGATATTTTATATATAATGGGATTTTATATATAATAATATTAGAAGATATTAATAATTTATATATAATGAGATTTTATATATAATAATATTTGAAGATATTGATATTTTATATATAATGGGATTTTATATATATAATAATATTAGAAGATATTAATAATTTATATATAATGAGATTTTATATATAATAATATTTGAAGATATTGATATTTTATATATAATGGGATTTTATATATAATAATATTAGAAGATATTAATAATTTATATATAATGAGATTTTATATATAATAATATTTGAAGATATTGATATTTTATATATAATGGGATTTTATATATAATAATATTAGAAGATATTAATAATTTATATATAATGAGATTTTATATATAATAATATTTGAAGATATTGATATTTTATATATAATGGGATTTTATATATAATTATATTAGAAGATATTAATAATTTATATGTAATGAGATTTTATATATAATAATATTTGAAGATATTGATAATTTATATATAATGGGATTTTATATAAAATAATATTAGAAGATATAAATAATTTATATATAATGATATTTTATATATAATAATATTTGAAGATATTGATATTTTATATATAATGGGATTATATATATAATAATATTAGAAGATATAAATAATTTATATATAATGATATTTTATATATAATAATAGTTGAAGATATTGATATTTTATATATAATGGGATTTTATATATAATAATATAAGAAGATATAAATAATTTATATATAATGATATTTTATATATAATAATATTTGAAGATATTGATATTTTATATATAATGGGATTTTATATATAATAATATTTAAAGATATTGATATTTTATATATAATGGGATTTTATATATAATAATATTAGAAGATATAAATAATTTATATATAATGATATTTTATATATAATAATATTTGAAGATATTGATATTTTATATATAATGGGATTTTATATATAATAATATTGGAAGATATTAATAATTTATATATAATGAGATTTTATATATAATAATATTTGAAGATATTGATATTTTATATATAATGGGATTTTATATATAATAATATTAGAAGATATTAATAATTTATATATAATGAGATTTAATATATAATAATATTTAAAGATATTGTTATTTTATATATAAAAGGATTTTATATATAATAATATTAGAAGATATTAATAATTTATATATAATGAGATTTTATATATAATAATATTTGAAGATATTGATATTTTATATATAAAGGATTTTATATATAATAATATTAGAAGATATAAATAATTTATATATAATGATATTTTATATATAATGATATTTAAAGATATTGATATTTTATATATAATGGGATTTTATATATAATAATATTAGAAGATATAAATAATTTATATATAATGATATTTTATATACAATAATATTTGAAGATATTGATATTTTATATATAATGGGATTTTATATATAATAATATTAGAAGATATAAATAATTTATATATAATGATATTTTATATATAATAATAGTTGAAGATATTGATATTTTATATATAATGGGATTTTATATATAATAATATAAGAAGATATAAATAATTTATATATAATGATATTTTATATATAATAATATTTGAAGATATTGATATTTTATATATAATGGGATTTTATATATAATAATATTTAAAGATATTGATATTTTATATATAATGGGATTTTATATATAATAATATTAGAAGATATAAATAATTTATATATAATGATATTTTATATATAATAATATTTGAAGATATTGATATTTTATATATAATGGGATTTTATATATAATAATATTGGAAGATATTAATAATTTATATATAATGAGATTTTATATATAATAATATTTGAAGATATTGATATTTTATATATAATGGGATTTTATATATAATAATATTAGAAGATATAAATAATTTATATATAATGATATTTTATATATAATAATAGTTGAAGATATTGATATTTTATATATAATGGGATTTTATATATAATAATATAAGAAGATATAAATAATTTATATATAATGATATTTTATATATAATAATATTTGAAGATATTGATATTTTATATATAATGGGGTTTTATATATAATAATATTTGAAGATATTGATATTTTATATATAATGGGATTTTATATATAATAATATTAGAAGATATAAATAATTTATATATAATGATATTTTATATATAATAATATTTGAAGATATTGATATCTTATATATAATGAGATTTTATATATAATAATATTTGAAGATATTGATATTTTATATATAATGGGATTTTATATATAATAATATTAGAAGATATTAATAATTTATATATAATGAGATTTAATATATAATAATATTTAAAGATATTGATATTTTATATATAAAAGGATTTTATATATAATAATATTAGAAGATATAAATAATTTATATATAATGATATTTTATATATAATGATATTTAAAGATATTGATATTTTATATATAATGGGATTTTATATATAATAATATTAGAAGATATAAATAATTTATATATAATGATATTTTATATACAATAATATTTGAAGATATTGATATTTTATATGTAATGGGATCTTATATATAATAATATTAGAAGATATTAATAATTTATATATAATGAGATTTTATATATAATAATATTTGAAGATATTGATATTTTATATATAATGAGATTTTATATATAATAATATTAGAAGATATTAACAATTTATATATAATGAGATTTTATATATAATAATATTTAAAGATATTGATATTTTATATATAATGGGATTTTATATATAATAATATTAGAAGATATTAATAATTTATATATAATGAGATTTTATATATAATAATATTTAAAGATATTGATATTTTATATATAATGGGATTTTATATATAATAATATTAGATATAAATAATTTATATATAATGATATTTTATATATAATAATATTTGAAGATATTGATATTTTATATATAATGGGATTTTATATATAATAATATTTAAAGATATTGATATTTTATATATAATGGGATTTTATATATAATAATACTAGAAGATATAAATAATTTATATATAATGATATTTTATATATAATAATATTTGAAGATATTGATATTTTATATATAATGGGATTTTATATATAATAATATTAGAAGATATAAATAATTTATATATAATCATATTTTATATATAATAATATTTGAAGATATAATAATTTATACATAATGAGATTTTATATATAATGGGATTTTATACATAATAATATTAGAAGATATAAATAATTTATATATAATGATATTTTATATATAATAATATTTGAAGATATTGAAATTTTATATATAATGGGATTTTATATATAATAATATTAGAAGATATTAATAATTTATATATAATGAGATTTTATATATAATAATATTTGAAGATATTGATATTTTATATATAATGGGATTTTATATATAATAATATTAGAAGATATTAATAATTTATATATAATGAGATTTTATATATAATAATATTTGAAGATATTGATATTTTATATATAATGGGATTTTATATATAATAATATTAGAAGATATTAATAATTTATTTATAATGAGATTTTATATATAATAATATTTGAAGATATTGATATTTTATATATAATGGGATTTTATATATAATAATATTAGAAGATATTAATAACTTATATATAATGAGATTTTATATATAATAATATTTGAAGATATTCATATTTTATATATAATGGGATTTTATATATAATAATATTTGAAGATATTAATAATTTATATATAATGAGATTTTATATATAATAATATTTGAAGATATTGATATTTTATATATAATGGGATTTTATATATATAATAATATTAGAAGATATTAATAATTTATATATAATGAGATTTTATATATAATAATATTTGAAGATATTGATATTTTATATATAATGGGATTTTATATATAATAATATTAGAAGATATTAATAATTTATATATAATGAGATTTTATATATAATAATATTTGAAGATATTGATATTTTATATATAACGGGATTTTATATATAATAATATTAGAAGATATTAATAATTTATATATAATGAGATTTTATATATAATAATATTTGAAGATATTGATATTTTATATATAATGGGATTTTATATATAATAAAATTAGAAGATATTAATAATTTATATGTAATGAGATTTTATATATAATAATATTTGAAGATATTGATAATTTATATATAATGGGATTTTATATATAATAATATTAGAAGATATTAATAATTTATATATAATGAAATTTTATATATAATAATATTTGAAGATATTGATATTTTATATATAATGGGATTATATATATAATAATATTTGAAGATATTGATATTTTATATATAATGGGATTTTATATATAATAATATTTGAAGATATTGATATTTTATATATAATGGGATTTTATATATAATAATATTAGAAGATATTAATAATTTATATATAATGAGATTTTATATATAATAATATTTGAAGATATTGATATTTTATATATAATGGGATTTTATATATAATAATATTAGAACATATTAATAATTTATATATAATGGGATTTTATATATAATAATATTAGAAGATATTAATAATTTATATATAATGAGATTTTATATATAATAATATTTGAAGATATTGATATTTTATATATAATGGGATTTTATATATAATGATACTTAAAGATATTAATAATTTATATATAATGAAATTTTATATATAATAATATTTGAAGATATTGATATTTTATATATAATGGGATTTTATATATAATAATATTTGAAGATATTGATAATTTTATATATAATGGGATTTTATATATAATAATATTTGAAGATATTGATATTTTATATATAATGGGATTTTATATATAATAATATTAGAAGATATTAATAATTTATATATAATGAGATTTTATATATAATAATATTTGAAGATATTGATATTTTATATATAATGGGATTTTATATATAATAATATTAGAAGATATTAATAATTTATATATAATGAGATTTTATATATAATAATATTTGAAGATATTGATATTTTATATATAATGGGATTTTATATATAATAATATTAGAAGATATTAATAATTTATATATAATGGGATTTTATATATAATAATATTAGAAGATATTAATAATTTATATATAATGAGATTTTATATATAATAATATTTGAAGATATTGATATTTTATATATAATGGGATTTTATATATAATAATATTAGAAGATATTAATAATTTATATATAATGAGATTTTATATATAATAATATTTGAAGATATTGATATTTTATATATAATGTGATTTTATATATAATAATATTGGAAGATATTAATAATTTATATATAATAATATTTGAAGATATTGATATTTTATATATAATGGGATTTTATATATAATAATATTAGAAGATATTAATAATTTATATATAATGGGATTTTATATATAATAATATTAGAAGATATTAATAATTTATATATAATGAGATTTTATATATAATAATATTTGAAGATATTGATATTTTATATATAATGTGATTTTATATATAATAATATTGGAAGATATTAATAATTTATATATAATAATATTTGAAGATATTGATATTTTATATATAATGGGATTTTATATATAATAATATTAGAAGATATTAATAATTTATATATAATGAGATTTTATATATAATAATATTTGAAGATATTGATATTTTATATATAATGGGATTTTATATATAATAATATTAGAAGATATTAATAATTTATATATAATGGGATTTTATATATAATAATATTAGAAGATATTAATAATTTATATATAATGAGATTTTATATTTAATAATATTTGAAGATATTGATATTTTATATATAATGTGATTTTATATATAATAATATTGGAAGATATTAATAATTTATATATAATAATATTTGAAGATATTGATATTTTATATATAATGGGATTTTATATATAATAATATTAGAAGATATTAATAATTTATATATAATGAGATTTTATATATAATAATATTTGAAGATATTGATATTTTATATATAATGGGATTTTATATATAATAATATTAGAAGATATTAATAATTTATATATAATGGGATTTTATATATAATAATATTAGAAGATATTAATAATTTATATATAATGAGATTTTATATATAATAATATTTGAAGATATTGATATTTTATATATAATGGGATTTTATATATAATGATATTTAAAGATATTAATAATTTATATATAATGAAATTTTATATATAATAATATTTGAAGATATTGATATTTTATATATAATGGGATTTTATATATAATAATATTTGAAGATATTGATATTTTATATATAATGGGATTTTATATATAATAATATTTGAAGATATTGATATTTTATATATAATGGGATTTTATATATAACAATATTAGAAGATATTAATAATTTATATATAATGAGATTTTATATATAATAATATTTGAAGATATTGATATTTTATATATAATGGGATTTTATATATAATAATATTAGAAGATATTAATAATTTATATATAATGAGATTTTATATATAATAATATTTGAAGATATTGATATTTTATATATAATGGGATTTTATATATAATAATATTAGAAGATATTAATAATTTATATATAATGGGATTTTATATATAATAATATTAGAAGATATTAATAATTTATATATAATGAGATTTTATATATAATAATATTTGAAGATATTGATATTTTATATATAATGGGATTTTATATATAATAATATTAGAAGATATTAATAATTTATATATAATGAGATTTTATATATAATAATATTTGAAGATATTGATATTTTATATATAATGTGATTTTATATATAATAATATTGGAAGATATTAATAATTTATATATAATAATATTTGAAGATATTGATATTTTATATATAATGGGATTTTATATATAATAATATTAGAAGATATTAATAATTTATATATAATGAGATTTTATATATAATAATATTTGAAGATATTGATATTTTATATATAATGAGATTTTTATATATAATAATATTAGAAGATATTAACAATTTATATATAATGAGATTTTATATATAATAATATTTAAAGATATTGATATTTTATATATAATGGGATTTTATATATAATAATATTAGAAGATATTAATAATTTATATATAATGAGATTTTATATATAATAATATTTAAAGATATTGATATTTTATATATAATGGGATTTTATATATAATAATATTAGATATATATAATTTATATATAATGATATTTTATATATAATAATATTTGAAGATATTGATATTTTATATATAATGGGATTTTATATATAATAATATTTAAAGATATTGATATTTTATATATAATGGGATTTTATATATAATAATACTAGAAGATATAAATAATTTATATATAATGATATTTTATATATAATAATATTTGAAGATATTGATATTTTATATATAATGGGATTTTATATATAATAATATTAGAAGATATAAATAATTTATATATAATCATATTTTATATATAATAATATTGAAGATATAATAATTTATACATAATGAGATTTTATATATAATGGGATTTTTATACATAATAATATTAGAAGATATAAATAATTTATATATAATGATATTTTATATATAATAATATTTGAAGATATTGAAATTTTATATATAATGGATTTTATATATAATAATATTAGAAGATATTAATAATTTATATATAATGAGATTTTATATATAATAATATTTGAAGATATTGATATTTTATATATAATGGGATTTTATATATAATAATATTAGAAGATATTAATAATTTATATATAATGAGATTTTATATATAATAATATTTGAAGATATTGATATTTTATATATAATGGGATTTTATATATAATAATATTAGAAGATATTAATAATTTATTTATAATGAGATTTTATATATAATAATATTTGAAGATATTGATATTTTATATATAATGGGATTTTATATATAATAATATTAGAAGATATTAATAACTTATATATAATGAGATTTTATATATAATAATATTTGAAGATATTCATATTTTATATATAATGGGATTTTATATATAATAATATTTGAAGATATTAATAATTTATATATAATGAGATTTTATATATAATAATATTTGAAGATATTGATATTTTATATATAATGGGATTTTATATATTAATAATATTAGAAGATATTAATAATTTATATATAATGAGATTTTATATATAATAATATTTGAAGATATTGATATTTTATATATAATGGGATTTTATATATATAATATTAGAAGATATTAATAATTTATATATAATGAGATTTTATATATAATAATATTTGAAGATATTGATATTTTATATATAACGGGATTTTATATATAATAATATTAGAAGATATTAATAATTTATATATAATGAGATTTTATATATAATAATATTTGAAGATATTGATATTTTATATATAATGGGATTTTATATATAATAAAATTAGAAGATATTAATAATTTATATGTAATGAGATTTTATATATAATAATATTTGAAGATATTGATAATTTTATATATAATGGGATTTTATATATAATAATATTAGAAGATATTAATAATTTATATATAATGAAATTTTATATATAATAATATTTGAAGATATTGATATTTTATATATAATGGGATTATATATATAATAATATTTGAAGATATTGATATTTTATATATAATGGGATTTTATATATAATAATATTTGAAGATATTGATATTTTATATATAATGGGATTTTATATATAATAATATTAGAAGATATTAATAATTTATATATAATGAGATTTTATATATAATAATATTTGAAGATATTGATATTTTATATATAATGGGATTTTATATATAATAATATTAGAACATATTAATAATTTATATATAATGGGATTTTATATATAATAATATTAGAAGATATTAATAATTTATATATAATGAGATTTTATATATATAATATTTGAAGATATTGATATTTTATATATAATGGGATTTTATATAATAATGATATTTAAAGATATTAACAATTTATATATAATGAATTTTATATATAATAATATTTGAAGATATTGATATTTTATATATAATGGGATTTTATATATAATAATATTTGAAGATATTGATATTTTATATATAATGGGAAATTTTATATATAATAATATTTGAAGATATTGATATTTTATATATAATGGGATTTTATATATAATAATATTAGAAGATATTAATAATTTATATATAATGGATTTTTATATATAATAATATTTGAAGATATTGATATTTTATATATAATGGGATTTTATATATAATAATATTAGAAGATATTAATAATTTATATATAATGAGATTTTATATATAATAATATTTGAAGATATTGATATTTTATATATAATGGGATTTTATATATAATAATATTAGAAGATATTAATAATTTATATATAATGGGATTTTATATATAATAATATTAGAAGATATTAATAATTTATATATAATGAGATTTTATATATAATAATATTTGAAGATATTGATATTTTATATATAATGGGATTTTATATATAATGATATTAAGATATTAATAATTTATATATAATGAATTTTATATATAATAATATTTGAAGATATTGATATTTTTATATATAATGGGATTTTTATATATAATAATATTTGAAGATATTGATTATTTTATATATAATGGGATTTTATATATAATAATATTTGAAGATATTGATATTTTATATATAATGGGATTTTATATATAACAATATTAGAAGATATTAATAATTTATATATAATGAGATTTTATATATAATAATATTTGAAGATATTGATATTTTATATATAATGGATTTTATATATAATAATATTAGAAGATATTAATAATTTATATATAATGAGATTTTATATATAATAATATTTGAAGATATTGATATTTTATATATAATGGGATTTTATATATAATAATATTAGAAGATATTAATAATTTATATATAATGGGATTTTATATATAATAATATTAGAAGATATTAATAATTTATATATAATGAGATTTTATATATAATAATATTTGAAGATATTGATATTTTATATATAATGGGATTTTATATATAATAATATTAGAAGATATTAATAATTTTATATATAATGAGATTTTTATATATAATAATATTTGAAGATATTGATATTTTATATATAATGTGATTTTATATATAATAATATTGGAAGATATTAATAATTTATATATAATAATATTTGAAGATATTGATATTTATATATAATGGGATTTTTATATATAATAATATTAGAAGATATTAATAATTTATATATAATGAGATTTTATATATAATAATATTTGAAGATATTGATATTTTATATATAATGAGATTTTATATATAATAATATTAGAAGATATTAACAATTTATATATAATGAGATTTTATATATAATAATATTTAAAGATATTGATATTTTATATATAATGGGATTTTATATATAATAATATTAGAAGATATTAATAATTTATATATAATGAGATTTTATATATAATATATTTTAAAGATATTGATATTATTATATATAATGGGATTTTATATATAATAATATTAGATATAAATAATTTATATATAATGATATTTTATATATAATAATATTTGAAGATATTGATATTTTATATATAATGGGATTTTATATATAATAATATTTAAGATATTGATATTTTATATATAATGGGATTTTATATAATAATACTAGAAGATATAAATAATTTATATATAATGATATTTTATATATAATAATATTTGAAGATATTGATATTTTATATATAATGGGATTTTATATATAATAATATTAGAAGATATAAATAATTTATATATAATCATATTTTATATATAATAATATTTGAAGATATAATAATTTATACATAATGAGATTTTATATATAATGGGATTTTATACATAATAATATTAGAAGATATAAATAATTTATATATAATGATATTTTATATATAATAATATTTGAAGATATTGAAATTTTATATATAATGGGATTTTATATATAATAATATTAGAAGATATTAATAATTTATATATAATGAGATTTTATATATAATAATATTTGAAGATATTGATATTTTATATATAATGGGATTTTTATATAATATATTAGAAGATATTAATAATTTATATATAATGAGATTTTATATATAATAATATTTGAAGATATTGATATTTTATATATAATGGGATTTTATATATAATAATATTAGAAGATATTAATAATTTATTTATAATGAGATTTTATATATAATAATATTTGAAGATATTGATATTTTATATATAATGGGATTTTATATATAATAATATTAGAAGATATTAATAACTTATATATAATGAGATTTTATATATAATAATATTTGAAGATATTCATATTTTATATATAATGGGATTTTATATATAATAATATTTGAAGATATTAATAATTTATATATAATGAGATTTTATATATAATAATATTTGAAGATATTGATATTTTATATATAATGGGATTTTATATATATAATAATATTAGAAGATATTAATAATTTATATATAATGAGATTTTATATATAATAATATTTGAAGATATTGATATTTTATATATAATGGGATTTTATATATAATAATATTAGAAGATATTAATAATTTATATATAATGAGATTTTATATATAATAATATTTGAAGATATTGATATTTTATATATAACGGGATTTTATATATAATAATATTAGAAGATATTAATAATTTATATATAATGAGATTTTATATATAATAATATTTGAAGATATTGATATTTTATATATAATGGGATTTTATATATAATAAAATTAGAAGATATTAATAATTTATATGTAATGAGATTTTATATATAATAATATTTGAAGATATTGATAATTTATATATAATGGGATTTTATATATAATAATATTAGAAGATATTAATAATTTATATATAATGAAATTTTATATATAATAATATTTGAAGATATTGATATTTTATATATAATGGATTATATATATAATAATATTTGAAGATATTGATATTTTATATATAATGGGATTTTATATATAATAATATTTGAAGATATTGATATTTTATATATAATGGGATTTTATATATAATAATATTAGAAGATATTAATAATTTATATATAATGAGATTTTTATATATAATAATATTTGAAGATATTGATATTTTATATATAATGGGATTTTATATATAATAATATTAGAACATATTAATAATTTATATATAATGGGATTTTATTTTATAATAATATTAGAAGATATTAATAATTTATATATAATGAGATTTTATATATAATAATATTTGAAGATATTGATATTTTATATATAATGGGATTTTATATATAATGATATTTAAAGATATTAATAATTTATATATAATGAAATTTTATATATAATAATATTTGAAGATATTGATATTTTATATATAATGGGATTTTTATATATAATAATATTTGAAGATATTGATATTTTATATATAATGGGATTTTATATATAATAATATTTGAAGATATTGATATTTTATATATAATGGGATTTTATATATAATAATATTAGAAGATATTAATATTTATATATAATGAGATTTTATATAATAATATTTGAAGATATTGATATTTTATATATAATGGGATTTTATATATAATAATATTAGAAGATATTAATAATTTATATATAATGAGATTTTATATATAATAATATTTGAAGATATTGATATTTTATATATAATGGGATTTTATATATAATAATAATATTAGAAGATTTTAATAATTTATATATAATGGGATTTTATATATAATAATATTAGAAGATATTAATAATTTATATATAATGAGATTTTATATATAATAATATTTGAAGATATTGATATTTTATTTATAATGGGATTTTATATATAATAATATTAGAAGATATTAATAATTTATATATAATGAGATTTTATATATAATAATATTTGAAGATATTGATATTTTATTATATAATGT
>NW_026578317.1:0-22036 GCF_029603195.1 Condylostylus longicornis | reverse complement strand
GGGTTCGGGGTAGTCTCTATTCAATATTGCAGTGAATACTTGGGATATGGCTTCTTCCCCTGAACGCCTCCAAAAAATCTCGTTGGTTTCGTCCCTTAGCGTCGGGAGTTGTACAGAGAGAGCTTCTTCTATTTCATGGTTTGGATCCTCCAAATCCCAAATCATCTTCGAGCAGTCTCAGTGCCGTTGTTGCTGCATCCGATAGGTCGACCAAGTCATCACTCAAATCACGATAACGAGCTCTTCGTGCACGGTCCGTCCGCAAAATACATCGACTTTAGACTGACGGGGGACTGTGCTTCTGAAAACTGAAGCTTCATCATTAAAATTGATGCTTCCATCAAAAGACAAAAGCGTGTCTTCAAGTCTTTGATCTTGCATTTCAAAGGAGAACGGAAGCGGCAAAACGTGAGTTTCGTGACTCATGCACAAGTTGACAGAATACACAAATATTTACACTGAGTTCTGAGTGAGATGAATCAACAATTTTACACTGGAGTACAATTTACCACTGAGTACAATTTACCACTGAGTACAATTTACACTGAGTACAATTATACACTAAGTACAATTTACACTGAGTACAATTTACACTGAGTACAATTTACACTAAGTACAATTTACACTGAGTAACAATTTTTACACGTGAGTACCAATTTACACTGAGTACAATTTACACTGAGTACAATTTACACTGAGTACAATTTACACTAAGGCTCTCACTGCAAGCATCAAGGCTCGCAGCAACATTAGGAGCGAGCATTCATGTTTTAATTTTCTCGGGGACCCCTTTTTTCTAAGTTTTGGAAAAAGCGAAAAACTAAGTGTGCAACAAACGTAACAATGATCGTGAGAGGCTACTGCTGTTCAGGGGGCGAAAAAGAGAGATCCGAACCCTCCAGCAGAAGCCGACGTCGAGATCGGTTGTAGCAACCCATCAACTTCTGGATGTTGGTGCGGAAGAAGCCGATTGACAAAATATAGAAAGTCAGAGTAGAAGAATTGGCGCGATAAATGTTTTTGGAGAGTGCGAAATAAACACAGGGCAGTGTTTCAGCAGCGACAACCCTCCTTATTGAGAATACTAATATCCTTCACGAAGGTGAAGAGATCACAATTCTTTCAGTAGTCTACTGGAAAGTCTTAAGGTATTGGGCGTGGATATCCAAACCTCTCTTATCGAGAAGCTACCCCCAATATCCCTTAAAAAATGACCATAGCATGTCTTCAGTCATGCCTTTGTTGAGAGATGAGTTAATCATCTGAAAGAATATTGCTTTCAGATGAATCTTCTTTATGAAGAAGACCATTCCGTTTTAATCGTGTTTCCTAACGATTTCAGGGAACACAGGGTCAGAAGGGTAATCCCCTTTTCCTGAGGAATTAGTGTCATCAATGGATGACAATCTCAACACAGGGAGAATGAGCGTTTACAACATTAACAATTCTAGAGATGTAAATCCCCTTTCATGAAGTTCATATAGAGATCTCTTCTACTTTCCTTGTAAAGAAAGCATAGATCTCAAAGCTTAACGGTAACGCGTAATGATCACCTGCATCCTTGATGAATCAGAGATATCAACGAAGGAATCACTTCTAGCTTGTTGGTATGCTTCGCCCTTAGTGTGAGAAGGGGAATGACTACGGTTCGACTCCCACATGTCAAGACCAAGAGATAACCCTATGTCTTGAAAGCACTTTCAAGACAACTACTTCTGATCTTCTTTAAGAAGATTATCTCTGTTATTTACGTCCCTTACCAGTTTCAGGGGATGTAATGAGTTTACAGATCACTATCAGTTATCTCAAGGTCAGAGTCATCAATTGATGATGACTCTATTGATTGTGGGGAGAAAGAAGATAATATTTATTTATTTTATTATCTTATTGTTATGTTCAACAGTAGTTATTACCTTCTTCAATATTTATTATTATTATTATCATTATTCTTAATTTTCTATGAATATATGTCTCGTTTTTACAGACTGTAACACTCGGGACTTGATCCCGACTCTTTACACCCAAACGGTTTATAGAACTTAAAAGTGAGAGCTTAAGTGCTAGAACCGGATAGAGTGCACGCTTACACATATTGCTGCGAAGTAATATGTTGTGCAAGTTAAGCGATTCGTCGCAACAATTACATGTTGCAATCACGAAGTGCTTATAGAATGAAGTGATCCTTTATTCTATATTCACTCCATTCCGATAGATCTAAGTCTTTCTCAGTTCTGTCGAGGTTTCCATTGAAACATCTTCAGCTTAAAGAGGTTTGTAACAGCTCTATTTAAATGAAGATTAACCAGTGTCTTGAGATGTTGTGTATGTGTTGTACTCTATAGTTCTCAATGACGCAAACAATCATCGTGCTAATTTGATAACTATTGAATTAGAAACACGCCCATATGCAACAGGCAGAAGTTTCAGTTAGTTTGGAGGAATTATCCAGGGACCCCTTCGCAGTCGCTGGGTTAATTCACGCAACGTTTGCAAAGCGACGACAAGTGCGAAAAAGGAAAGCGGTGAGGGATACGAAGGAAATTCGAGAAGAGAACCTCCAACCAAGAAGAAGAGATTCTTGGGCACTGGAAATCTTAACAAGTTCTTCCGACAGACCATGTGGAACGTGGCAAGTACATTACTTCTCGAAAAAACATGATTTCGTCCCTGAATTTGCGATGCTGCATGAGATTGCCGCTAAGAATGTCTGCTAGCCTGAGTACAACAAAAAATATCTCTTTTGGCTCGCAATCGAACCACCGCCAATTTGGGATGTCCATGATTTTTTTGACCGCCACTTCTTTCAAAGCCTTTCAATAGTCTCCGTAACGCGCTTCAACCTCCATCAGGTTTCACAACAAACTCAAAGGTACTGTAGGATGAAGACATATTTCTGGAGTTTGGCTTTGTTAGCCCAAGATGTGTTAAGTGCTGCAAAGCCATCATTGAAAAATGGGGGAATGCAGGACTGAAATCAACAGATCATGAGCTTGGATTTGAAGCAACCCACCCCGAAATTTGTTTTCCCGTAGTGTGAGAGAACGAACAGTGCAGCGTATTGAGTGAGTGCAGGCCAGAGCGAGAGAACGAAGAGTGTAAGTGAGCGGTATTGAGGGAGAGAAACGCTGCTGCCAAGAGGCTTCACGAAGTTCATAACATGAAGATGTTCATTACACTGTCTTTCACTCACTGGCCTACACTCACTCAATACGAGATTCGAAGCTGGAGCTGTCATAAAGATCTGAAGTGGTTACAGTTTGACATGGGTGCAGAGAAGTTAGATGAAATTTGTTCTTATATGCATTCACCCCTGAATGTACCAAAGGAAAAACACATGTGCTGCTTGATTTATTTATTCCTGACATTATCTATATTATGCCTACATGCAACTAATGAAGTCACAGAGGCTTGATGTGCTTCGATGGCTCTCATCGTTAAAGTTTTAGGTGCTGGATGTCATGTTGGGAAATTCTTGTAACGTCATCCACATCAATGGAACGAATATTTCTTGTGGATTGTGGGATCCAAACCACAAAGAAGGGATGGGAACGCTTCCCGGATCTTTCTATCCCTCTTTAGCCCTCGTAGGACAAACCCAAAGATTGACATGTTTGGGACTCGACGAGGGACACACAGAAAAGAGAGTCCCCGAAGGCAGCCCGACGAAACGTCGACGTTTGAGTTATGAGGGACAAACAATTCCAAACGAATTTCAAGACATCAAAACAAATTCCGAGTGTGAGATTGACGCAGTGCTGATAACGCATTTCCATCTAGATCATATTGGAGCACTTCCTTAATTTGACCTGAGTTCTTGGTTATTCTGGTCCTATTTTTATGACTCAGCCAACCCAGTGATTCAGCTCGTCTTATCCTTAACGATTGTTGGGGAGCAAAGGGGACTCGTCGATTTTATGACGATGATGCTGATAGTGACAACCAATCTGAACACTCTCCCGCTTCCCTGTCACCCAATCAAAACCCCCCATACTTGCAATCAAGTCATCCATCTTCAAAGCCGCCAATATTCATCGACAATCAACTCTTATAATACACGATCCCTTCGATGAAGTTCAACTTCCTCCTCAAGCTGTTGAATCTTGTCTTTCACGCGTCACCCCCCCAATTTCTTTGGATTCGCCTGTTCGTCTTGGTTCAACGGAAGTCATCGTCACCGCTATTCCAGCTGGTCATGTTGGTTTGGTGCTGTCATGTTTCTAATTCTCGAAGTAATCTACTGGATTATCTGTCATCTATACTGGTGATTACACAATTGGGAATGAGCGCTTCTTCAATCCAGCAAGAGTAGGACCGTCCTCATAATTATCACTAGAGTCGTTTCTATCTTTCGATCTCACATTCCCTCTAATCACTCTTTTCTCACATTCCCATTTCTTTTTATCTCTCACGGTTTTGTATTCAACACTTATTTTAGATTGCTAGTCTTCGACCAACAGTTCATCATCAGTGAATCCACGTACGGAGGACAAGTTCGAGATTCAAAAAAATCAACAGAACAGGGAACTTTGCTGCGTTGCCGAGGATGCAGTCAGAAGGGGGGGGAAGGTTCTAATTCCCGTTGGAGGAATCGGGAAAGCTCAAGAAATTGCTGCACTCCTCAATAGTCACTGGGAGCGCTTTAGCGTCAATAATGTCCCAATTATTATCAATGCCGGAATGATTGACAGCGGAATGCAAGTATTGAAGTCTTGTAAGGCCGCCGTATTATTGGAGTCGTATTGATTGGAATGAATTACATCATGTTAAAGTGGCGGATGTTCACTCTGTTTTGACGCATTACGACTCTTCACAGCCTGTCGTGTTCCTCGCTCCTCCCAAAACTTTGGATTCTGTGTGCTTCATTTCAAATATTCAAATCTTGGGCACAAGATCCCAAAAATTTGATTCTTCTTCCGTCATACTCAGTTTCCTGGAACAGTTGCATATCAAGTTCTCAATGGGCGGCGGCAAATTCGAACACGTCCTCTAAAAACGAGAACAAAAGGTGAATCCGAAATAATTGACATGAAAGCGTCTTTCAGATATTTCTCAATTGCGTCTCATTCTGATGCGATTGGACTTCAAGGATTTTTAAAATATTCGGCACCCCCTTTTTTCAATTTTGGTGCACGGGGAAATCAATGGAGTAAAGCAGCTGAGCGCTAATCTGAGGGAGGTACTCTCGTCGTCCTGTTCATTCGCCAAAAAATGACGAGATTATTATTATTCAACTTCCCGGAATTCGAGCCATCCCAGCATCGATCGAGTTACTCTATAATCAGTATTATGCACGAATGCTGCAAACAAAAAAAATCAAGAAGGCCAAGAAAGAATTACAGTCCATAAGTGATGACACTGAATTAAGAACGAATCTGACGAGGCCGTTAAGGACTGTGTTGCAACGGAGTTTTGAGACAGCTACCAATTGGATAAACCAACAGGAAATGAGAACGGGCTCGACCAGGAAACTGTGCGTCAAGCGTGTCCTGTGAATTTTCGAAGAACTCATTGAAATTTGGTGCCCCCGAATTGAAGCCGTCATTGGATGCTCTCGTTCTAACTGGCTGCGATAGTGAATCTGTTTGTCGCTCGATTACGGACGATTTAGAGACCGGTAATTTAGAGAACACCGGGCCTCTCAAATGCGCAAAGAATTTGAAACCTGGTAAAGCAATTGTGAAGGACAGGAAAAAAAGAATCGCGAAGAAGAAAGCTCGAAGACGAGGAAGCCAAACTGGGAAGAGAGCAAATTTTAATTTTTCTTGCACGCCATTGGCTGTTGCTCCTGTTCCAATGCGTCCTGGGCCTCTGAATGATGAAGTAGAAGAAATAGAAGACGGGGAAATTGGATAGCTCTTAATTATTGAGGAACACATTTGAAATAAGATGAGCCGTGAGCGACTCGAACGCCCAGCCTTCTGATCTGGAGTCAGACGCGCTACCATTGCGCCCAACGGCCCTGATAAAATGAAAAGGCTTTTCTAGCGAAGGGTTAGAAACTAATATTAAAACAAATTCAAAACAATACAATTTACACTGAGTGAGATCAACGGAACGATTTTCAGGCTGATGATCGTAGTTTCATGCAGCAAGAACAATTCCGGAAATTGCCGACGAATCCAGTGAATAAGTGGTGGCTTCATAAAGTGAGCGTGAAAGTCCCGAAAGGTGTCGGGGTTTATTCATATCTTGGATTTGATCACTCAGATGTTCTTCTCTCACTAAAAGGAGGTCTCACTATGCAAGAATGATCGAATACGGTGAAGGTTCGGTTTGCTCAGAGGCTGTGGCCTCAGAATTGTGCATTTGAAACACTAGTGAAGATAAGGATTACGCAAACAGCGAAAATGCAGACCAACACTGACCCAGACGTCAAGACACAGAAAAATGCCAGAACAAAAAGGTCAGACGACGCGTGGTTCCGAGGAGGCCGAGCCCTTGCATTTCATCACGCCTGTCCATTTCGTCATCACACCTCTCCATTTCCTGACTACGCCTGTCCTCTTCCTGCATACGCCCTCTCCCACTTCCCGAATATGGCTCCATGAGGGAGTGGGAAGAAGAGGTGTGGGATTTCGAAGGGAAAGAAGAGGTCTTGCCTTCCGAAGGGAAAGAAGAGGTCTCGCCTTCCGAAGGGGTCGTGGAACTTGTCTTGCTTTTGTAATGGATCTTGTTGCTGGAGCGTTGTCTGAAGAAGGTGGACCGTCTCCAGGAGAATTAGAGTCGGCACCGCCAGCTCAACGAGCCCTTGAGGGAATTGTGGCAGCATGACTGCTTGGAAATACGGAAGCTTGGACATCTTTGAATTGCTCAGTGGAATGAGCCTGATCCATGGTCTGTTAAAGGCAGGCTTCGCTGCCTTGGTTCGAGTTGGGGAACGGCGGTTTGTTTAAAAAACATTCAGACAGGTTTTGGGACGACCCATGGAACAGAAAACTGTGAGGAAAACAGATCAACAGACGACAAAACACAGTAGAGCAGGCTAACACACAAGTCGCACGCGGAGTCGACCTACGCGACTAGACACTTTTAGCAGGCGCGAGAATTGTTCCAATCCATGCACCGGACATGCACTTGACATGCACTTGACATGCACTTGACATGCACTTGACATGCACTTGACATGCACTTGAACATGGCGTATAAGAGGATTAATGTGTTGTGTGAATTCATGATCAGCACCGCACAAATCGCGGGAACGAGAGCCGTCTCTATCGTCTCGCCCCCCTAGCGCCCAGCCAATGAATGGCGGTGACATGGTTGGTGCTCAATAGAGTCTGACTCGCTTTCTCAGCTCGCTCCCAGCGGCGTTGCATCTTCAGCAAAATCAAGTACTCCAGTGTTCTGGTTACTGACAATCTAGTCTCCAGGATTCCTGATATACTAACTGGCCTTACCGCGGTACACACAGTACCGGAGTGTTTTCTACTGGCGAGTTTTCTAGTAACGAGTTTTCTACTGGCGAGTTTTCAGTGATCATCTATGAAGCTGTCAACGGATTTTTCGGTGACCCACTTCTTCAAGGGCTTTTTCAAATTGAGTCCAGTTGATTTTTCTTCCTCCTCTTGGTTTAGAAAATCTGAAGCATTTAAACATGAAAATTTCCCCTAGAACCGGTGTAGGGTTCGCTTTGGACTGTATGTAGCGCTTTAATATTTGTCTTTTTCTAAAATGCACAGTGATGAAACTCGAATAAGGATTAAAAAACGACATTTGGATGATGAATAGAATCTCATTGAGGTTTTTCAGACATCAAATCAGCGTCTGTGGATATCGTCCCAATTATCTTCGTATTCCTGGTTACCAGGAACAACGAATGAAGAAGACCCTCGATATTTTTCTGAATGTTGCCCCATGCGAGTTCGTCTCTGAGTCCCCTTCTTCATGCACCATTGAGACCTTTTTGCTCTTCTACTGATTTAATGTGAATATTGCAATGTTGATTGCCAGCACTGAAGAGCATCCAATTCCAAATCGTGGTGGATTCCGTTGTTATGTTTTCATGATACTATTTAAGGGTAAGAAGCCCATATGTTGACGAATTCATATAAATTCGATGGAGTAAGGAGATTGGGAAGGAGTACTCAGGGGTAGGCGCTCGTGATGATAGAAGTAATTTGAAGGTTAATTCGGTCTGAATGAATCATTCAATTGTCTTCCTTCGATTTTCTTCCTTCGATTTTCTTCCTTCGAATCTCTTCATCGCGATACGCCCGGCGACGTTAGATTTGAGAATGCTTGTTGTGGGTCAATGTGATTTCCGTATCCCATAAGACAAACTGGCGAATACTGAATGCCCACCGCAGTACAAGCCCTAGAAAAGCATGCAGAAATATAGGATGAACAGCTCATGATTTTCTCAATTTTGTTTTCTTTTTTTTGCTGTCTTTCGCGGGATTTCTATCTGCCACGTATTACTCGTTGCTGCAGTCGTGCCAATCGCCGATTGCGTTGTTTAGGAGTCTTTCGAACCACTGTCTGATGCACACTTTTTCTTTTGTTTTGGGTTTTTGCTTTGGGGATGACCAGACCATATTTACCTTTTTCGGGCTCATGCCAGCTCGCAGAATATATTCAGTGGAACTTACAACTTGGCAACTGAGTAGCTTAGAAGAGACAGAAATCGGTTAGAAATTAAAATAATATTAAAAACAAATTCAATAGCCCACAACATATTATCAGGATTTCTAGCCACCCAACATTTTTTTTGAGCTGTCTGCGTATTTTTGGTCCAGAGAAGCTTTTTCCAATTCTGAAGCTCAGCTGGACCGTTGATGCTGATGGAGGGCGTTCTGAAGCCCTACAGACACAAAGAAGAAAATGCTGTTTCTTTTTCATTAGTTGCTTGCCTGTAAACCATTGATAGAATTGCGCATCGTTGAAGCATGTTATTTGCAACACTTGCAAACGGTTTCGAAGATTTTTTTAGCGCCAGCACGAGGCAAATGATTTGTTGCACACCAGCAAGAATGTCCTACAGAAGAGAGTGACGACTAATGCGCATTATGGGAACGACATGAAGAGATGTCCGTACCGGTGGTAAACGAGACTTCTCAATTCTTCAGTTGTCTCAATTTCGACGCTCTTCGGATTTTGTTTTGCTTTTTTCTTTAAATGACTTTTTATTACGGGCACTGCGGATAATGGATCGTAGTTCCATGAATATAAAATTCCTCTAATTTGTGAAAATGGAATCTGATGTACCGCTTGATCTGCGAAAAATAAAATGGGATGAGATCAAAAAATCTTTCTAGATCCACTGACGTCATTCGCATTCGCTAGATGAAGTTTATTCAGTTCATATCGATAGTGAAGCAGTCAGCAGTGAAGCCATAGGAGCGCTTATCGTTATCATTTAGAAGCATCTGTACGGAAATTGTCTGTCAATTACTAAACTGTCTGTCAATTACTAAACTGTCTGTCAATTACTAAACTGTCTGTCAATTACTAAACTGTCTGTCAATTACTAAACTGTCTGTCAATTACTAAACTGTCTGTCAATTACTAAACTGTCTGTCAATTACTAAACTGTCTGTCAATTACTAAACTGTCTGTCAATTACTAAACTGTCTGTCAATTACTAAACTGTCTGTCAATTACTAAACTGTCTGTCAATTACTAAACTGTCTGTCAATTACTAAACTGTCTGTCAATTACTAAACTGTCTGTCAATTACTAAACTGTCTGTCAATTACTAAACTGTCTGTCAATTACTAAACTGTCTGTCAATTACTAAACTGTCTGTCAATTACTAAACTGTCTGTCAATTACTAAACTGTCTGTCAATTACTAAACTGTCTGTCAATTACTAAACTGTCTGTCAATTACTAAACTGTCTGTCAATTACTAAACTGTCTGTCAATTACTAAACTGTCTGTCAATTACTAAACTGTCTGTCAATTACTAAACTGTCTGTCAATTACTAAACTGTCTGTCAATTACTAAACTGTCTGTCAATTACTAAACTGTCTGTCAATTACTAAACTGTCTGTCAATTACTAAACTGTCTGTCAATTACTAAACTGTCTGTCAATTACTAAACTGTCTGTCAATTACTAAACTGTCTGTCAATTACTAAACTGTCTGTCAATTACTAAACTGTCTGTCAATTACTAAACTGTCTGTCAATTACTAAACTGTCTGTCAATTACTAAACTGTCTGTCAATTACTAAACTGTCTGTCAATTACTAAACTGTCTGTCAATTACTAAACTGTCTGTCAATTACTAAACTGTCTGTCAATTACTAAACTGTCTGTCAATTACTAAACTGTCTGTCAATTACTAAGCTGTCTGTCAATTACTAAACTGTCTGTCAATTACTAAACTCTCTGTCAATTACTAAACTGTCTGTCAATTACTAAACTGTCTGTCAATTACTAAACTCTCTGTCAATTACTAAACTGTCTGTCAATTACTAAACTCTCTGTCAATTACTAAACTGTCTGTCAATTACTAAACTCTCTGTCAATTACTAAACTGTCTGTCAATTACTAAACTGTCTGTCAATTACTAAACTGTCTGTCAATTACTAAACTGTCTGTCAATTACTAAACTGTCTGTCAATTACTAAACTGTCTGTCAATTACTAAACTGTCTGTCAATTACTAAATTGTCTGTCAATTACTAAACTGTCTGTCAATTACTAAACTCTCTGTCAATTACTAAACTGTCTGTCAATTACTAAACTGTCTGTCAATTACTAAACTCTCTGTCAATTACTAAACTCTCTGTCAATTACTAAACTGTCTGTCAATTACTAAACTGTCTGTCAATTACTAAACTGTCTGTCAATTACTAAACTGTCTGTCAATTACTAAACTGTCTGTCAATTACTAAACTGTCTGTCAATTACTAAACTGTCTGTCAATTACTAAATTGTCTGTCAATGATCTTACTCGCCAAACCAGAAGGGAGAGAAAATCTTCGTCGTTGAATTGGAAGAGAACCGCTTTGACTTGAAAGTGATCGATGAGGATGTGACGATTCTGGTTCAATGATTCTTTCTGATTCTGTGTTGTGTGGAATTTTAATGCTTTTATCTGAGACTTCAAAATCGTTCTGTGCTGCTTTTGACGAACGGAAAAAGAACCGCGTTAAACTGTTGCTTCTTTTTGGCGGGTCTTGTTCTGTTGGTGCTGCTGTTGCAGACCATCTTAGCATTCCCTCTTCAAAATCAACCTAAAAGATATTCATAAAAGAGATTCATAAAAAGAGATTCATAAAAAGAGATTCGTTCTTCTCACCCACAAATGGCGTATCGCTGGTCTTCCGTGTTTGCGATGAAATTTAACGACAGCTCCACCGTTCACGACTTCCCTTGCTGCTTCGCTAGCTCCCCCCCACCAAGGTGTAACTTCCACTCGAGGATCCTTCGTCGTCATCGTTGAACTATATGTCTTGTGATGTTCCACTCCATTTCTCAATTCGGTTTTTAATTCACCGTATTGCGCGTTGTTCGAGTGAGTATTTCGGTAATCCATTGATGTCATTTCTTTGCTTTCCTTCTCTCTATATGCCAGTTGGGATTGGGACACTCTAAGTGCCGGTTGGGATTGGGGCACTCCATACATCGCTTGGGACTGGGACACTCCAGATGTCGGTTGGGATTGGGACACTTCAATGCGGTGACACGCCATTTCTTTCACAGGAGTCTCTACTGGTCTTTCCCTCATCCTTGTGGTTTCAGATTTCCTGCTGCCCGATGTTCCAACCAGATTTTGCAGGGCTGTCACGAAGACTTGTCCATCATCGAGTTGCTTTTGGGACAAAACAATCTTTTTCGGCGCTCGCTCTTTTGTCGACTTTAGTGAATCATTTTCACGGTCTGCTGCCTTTTGGGACAAAAAGCAACTCAAATCATTAGCCAGGGACACATTTCCGCTGATCACTCTCTCATTTGTGTCCGTTTCGTCATTCTGGGACTTCGAGAATTCATCATATTTCAATTGAGAGTCTGAATACTCTGATGGATCCTTTCTTTCAATCGACTCCTTCGTCGTTGATGGTTGATTCTCTTCGGTTTCCATTCTGAATTGGGACTTGGCCGTGAAATCTTCGAGTGAAGTGAAATTCCCGCTAAGAGACTCTTCGAATGATTCTGAAATTATTTGATGGAAATCAATTTCAACAGGCTGCTCAACATTTCCACTCTTTAATAAATCATTCGATCGACGCTTTAAAGGGACAGACTCCTCACGAGTATCATAATTTGGGACAGACTCATCACTATTATTATAATTTGGGACTTCGGAACATGTGAAGAACAAAGACGATCCTCCCTCGGTATCATTACGATGATGATTTTTGAGATATTCTTCTGTTAGGTGAATAACTGTATCGAAAACCAATTCGATTGTTGTCCAACTGGGATATTTGGGACACTCGTTGAAGTCATTCGACTTGCTTTCATCCATTCCGCTAGAGGGTTTGTCCCAATTTTCCTCGTTCCCATTTTCTCTGTCCCAGTTTTCCTTATCGCCCCAATCCCGCATGACATTTTCGATACATGATGATGTCGTCCCCTGTTTATCACCCCTGCTATCCTCATCATCACATGGATGCCTCCAGTGTGGACTGATAACATCATCCACAGCGCTGCGATGCTCTTCCATCTTTCTCTCCTCGTCCTTTCGTTTGAACTCTTTCTCTTTTTCGTTGGGATCATCAAAATCGCTAAATTCAGAATCACTTCTATCATTTCCATTCACATCATCCGAATTATCTTCTTTATCATCCGAGTTATCTTCTTTATCATCCAAGTTATCTTCTTTATCATCCAAGTTATCTTCTTTATCATCCAAGTTATCTTCTTTATCACCCAAGTTATCTTCCTTAAGACCGTCACAACCAGTCCCCCCCTTGTCACTTTCGTCTTTTTCTATTCTTACTCTTTCGTTTGATAATGTTTCTGTGCAAATCGAATTCCACTCTGATTCTGAATCCACGCAACTGAGAGAATCTACAATTTTGGGACACTGTGCTTCCTTTTCGTTGATTTCACTTCCTTCTCCAGGGATTGAACCATTCTTCGTGTCCCAATCGTCGTTCATCATTTCTTCGATTCTGTCATGCAGACTATCGAAATCTTTGTCACTTTCTGGAAACGTCATTGCGGCTGTAATGGTTGAATTCTGATGCAGGCGATAAAAACCTTCGCGTAGAGGGGCGCGTCGTGCAAGACAATCACAGAGAGCAACAAACTCGTGGATTGATTTCCTCCATTTGCATGTTTGATGGAGTGGGGGTAGCAATTTCATAGACTTGTGTGCGGCCTTCAAATTCTATCTCACTCGATTCTATCCGAGAGAGATTCTTCCGACGTGATGAACTCCGTTCCTCTTCAATTTCACGACATCCATCAGTTGTTTCATACCCATCAGTAATTTTGTATCCATCGGTTATCTTAAGCCGTGTTGATTTCCACTGCAGAAACGCCACGCGAAGAACTCCAAGCAGTGAAACCGCGTTTAAGACTGAGACGAACGTCTGAGAAAACAAGAGTCCAGAAATTGATCAACCAGCAAGAGAGAGAAAGAGAGAATCAACAAGGGAGAGAGATTATCTAGCAAGGGAGAGAGAGAATCAACAAGAGAAAGAGAGAATCAACAAGGGAGAGAGAATCAACAAGGGAGAGAGAATCAACAAGGGAGAGAGAATCAACAAGGGAGAGAGATTATCTAGCAAGGGAGAGAGAGAATCAACAAGAGAAAGAGATTATCTAGCAAGGGAGAGAGAGAATCAACAAGAGAAAGAGAGAATCAACAAGAGAAAGAGAGAATCAACAAGAGAAAGAGAGAATCAACAAGAGAAAGAGAGAATCAACAAGAGAAAGAGAGAATCAACAAGGGAGAGAGATTATCTAGCAAGGCCCACTTCAGATTGTCTCTGATGGGAAGTATTTTTAAGAGCGAGACGAAACAAACAAGCGCTAAACGTTTCCGCTATTTTCTCTGTAACAGACAGTATGGTGAATAAAACAAGTTACAGACTTGGCCAGTCAGCAAAAAGCAGTTGATTTTGCTGGCTGCTCGTTGATCGATCATTATGACAGACTCACTTCGACAGATCAAAACCAAGATCAATGTGGCGCATTTTCGCTGTTCAACACCAAACAATTTATTTGTTGCGAACAATTTCCATTGTTGCAGGGACGCTGATTGATGCGACTTCACAGCTTGGGACATGACAAGGGCGATTTTTCCAAGCAGCACATCTTTCAATTTCTTTTCCATCACAATTTTTGAATGAAGGTTTCCACTTGATTGAAGCTTTCGATCCAATCGAGCAATTTCATCAATTTTCTGATTTTGTCTGTTTAATTCATCTTCGTGTGAAATGACATAAGAGTTAGACAATTTATCATCGTCTTGATCAGACACCCGATCAAGACGATTTAATCGTTGATTTATTCCATTTTTCTGTATTTCGCGCATTAATGTTGCAACTGTGTCTGACTCCGCACCACTCGCAGATTCAGGGGAAACATCTATCACTGTCCCAATTCCATCATTTTTAATAATTCCATGATTGTTGACAATTCCCTTGAACGACTTTCCTTGCAAACTCCTTGTTCCACTTCTTTCCTCGGAATATTTGCATGATAAACTCTCTTTGGGACAACGCGTTTCCAACCGTCCCATCTTGCTGCCGTGACCAATCCCTTCTTTTTTCATCATTCCCTCTTTTTTCATCATTCTCTCTTTTTTCATCATTCCCTCTTTTTTCATCATCATCTTGTTATTCGAAGATTCACTTTTAAGAGCTTTCCATCCAACTCCAAGACTTCGCTGAACAATTGCAGACTGGACGAACGCAACTAACCCTACAAACAAAATCACACTCTACTCGCAAGATCAACTTCTTCGCAACTCTTTTCTATTCTCAACTCTCGACAAATCAGAGATGATGAACGCGCACTCCATTCCCCCTTTTCTACCCACAAGTAGTAACTTGAGCGAATTTCTTTCATGAATGCATCTATTATCATCACCTACAACTCCCATTACCTTCTACTGCTACATCTTTGAAAGTTGATCTGAGTTGTTCATCAGAAAATGTAGCTTGGTTGATGGACGTTCCAAGGGACGAGACGGGGGAGAATGCGGACATACAATCGTGGTACTTCTCTGTCCCAATTCCCGGAATCGATTCCGTTCTGTTCAAATCTTTTTGTCCCGCGGAACATTCCGTTTGTTCTAAAACATTCGTAGCATGAGGAATCTTTCCACGGTCTTCAGTCTCTCGATCGGCTAAAACGCCTCGTTCATTTTTACGGTGGATCCCAAGTTTCGTCGACCTTCCAACAGAAGGGTGAAACTCTAACTTTTCAAAAATGTTGTTAACACGCGCTTTTGTTTCTTCCTTCATTCCAGAAGAATGTTCCCGAAATCCTCTTTTAGTCTCTGAATTGTGACGCAAGGGTCGATGCTTATCGCATTGAGCGGATTGTTGTAGTGACGCCAATGCCTCTGTTGCTAGACGCCTCCGACGCTTCAATACAAAATCAAGCAGCTCCAGAGAAATATAAGAATAATGCCGCACGCGTCGCGACAATGTTCCTGGCGACAGAGGGTCGTGCGGAACACTGTTGTCTCGATGACTCTTGAACGCTTTGTTGGAATCCGATCCATGAATCCCAAGTCTTGCAGAATCCTGTTGAGCCGCGTCGACGGGAACAGAATCTGATCTTCTCACTTTTCCATCATCTTCCTTAAGTCTTTCATTAAATCGATTCAATGTCCCAATTTGTTGACATGTTTGTTGACAACCAACGATTCCATGTTGATCCACGTTTCGAACGTCTCCACTTTCACTCCATGTGCGTCTTACAACACTCGATAGTCCTTCGGCCGGTTTTCGTTTGAATGCATGTAAAGGATCCCCTTCGCTTACTAATGAACGGACTTTTTTTCCTAGAATCGAACTATGAACAAATCGGGTACCATTGGGATTCTCTCCATTCCTATTGTCTTTATGATATTCATCATTATCATATTCATCATTATCATATTCATCATTATGATAATCATCATTCGTCTCAGATCGGACACTCTTCTTATTTATTTCATAATCTTTTTCTCGTGAATGATTCCCTGAACGACCAAACGACGTTAAAAGAGTGGGTGCGTTTCGAAGGCTTTCTGTTGAAGCAGAAACGAAGATTGATTCTTTGTGAAACGATGTCCCAATTGTCCCAATCTCTCTGTCCGTCCCATGCATGCGCTCAAGATGACCAAACAGTTTCGATTGCGTTGAAGTCAGATTTTGCGCCGAAGGGAAAGCAGGGAACCGCTGAGACCGTTCGCGTGACATTCCTATATCTTTTTGATCGAAGGGCTGTGGCTGTCTGTGCTTAGATGATTGTGGATAATTGTGTAATCCTGCACTCATTGTCGACTGTTGAATTTTTAAACGATTTTACATAAACATTTTTTTTGTAAGGAATTGTACTGAAGCAAAATTGAGATGCACCATACTGTTAAGTAGCTGGCGTGCCTGTCTCAACTGGTTCTTACAGCGAAAGGTTAGAAAGACGTAAAAGTATTTCCAAATTTTGTATAAAGTTCTTTGGGCGAGGCCTTGCAAAGAACTTCAGATTAAACAAAAAATCAACCAATAATTCTGGTTACAATCAGCACACATGCAGATATCTTAACAGGGTGGCTAGCCGGACCTGATAAACGAAAGGAGGGAGTTTTTTGGGACAACAATCCTGGCGTTCATCGAAAGCTCTCATCCGACATTCTTACGCCTTTAAGGACGTGGATTAAATTTAAAATAATTTTCGAATGACTTGTTAGCTGAGCGTTCATGGCTACCCCCTCTGTCAACCCCCCAATGGATGCTTCGGCTCCATTGATGGCCCCCAATCCTCCCATCGCTCAAATACGCCAACAGCATGTCCCAGGTCAACACAATAGCGACAATAGCAATAGAGCTGATAGACCTCCTCCATCCAACAGTTCGTATGACGATGAATCAGCCGCAATTCAACAAATTATATCAACTGCAAATTTCTTCACTCGTAGTAGAGATAATCCTAATTCTGATGCAGTCAATGAAGTGTTACAGCAATTACTAGCAGACACAACTAGCGATGCAGAGGAGGATATGAGATGTGAGATTGGTAGACACATCATTAGTGATTTGTGTCATTTATGTATTGATGCATCTACAATGCTAATAGACTTCTTTATGTGTATCTATCTGTCATTTGGCTGTATATGTAGAACATCAACGTACCTATACAGAGATGATTCATCATTCGTTACATGTGACCCTTCAAACGAACTCTTTTCTAGTCGTTCAACTTTGTTGTGTTTGAAAATTGTGTTTGCAAAATTCAGATTTCTTCTTTGTGTCTTTTCATCAGCTACCCGATTTCGGATTATTCTGATAGTTCAATGGATATTTTTTGGTTTCTTCGTCGGACTTCTCATAATGGTTGCCCTTATTGCTCCCCCATGGAAGTTTCCCGTATGTCCCATTCCCACACAATTATGGATGTCCCATTCCCACACAATTGATATACATACATCATCCATTTCATCTCTTCTTTTGAATACTGTCCACTTATAGATATCGAAATCCCTCCAAACCAGTTTTCGTAACATTTCTTCCTTGTCGTCAGGAATGTGATATTTTCCAAACATATTGGGCGCTTCTTTGGTGTATTCTGATGATTACTCATTCCGTCATTCTTCTCGTTATGTCACATATTCGTGTCATGACAGGGACACGTGGACCAAGATCCGTTTATCACATCCAACGCGTGTTGCGATCTCTCAGTAAATCGACTCGTTAGAAAATTCAACTCCTTCATTATTTTTAGATACAATCTGGTTCTTTTGTGGTATAAAGCCGTTATTTTGGGACGCTCCATGCGATCCAGGTATTCACTAGAAAATGTACATCTTCCATGGCGAGATACTCAAATCAAATTTATCAAATAACTCTTTACAAATGTGTTTTACGTTATTGAGTTGATGTTCTAGAACAGGTTATTGATTCTTCTGTTTCTTTGATCAGCGGCGATGCGTGTTGGAAAAGCGCTTTGGTGGCTGGAAGCAGCCTTCTTTTTGATTCCCTTAATGTGTTACTTGATTGTAAGATCGATTCTGTAGCACAAGGAAACGTTAAATGAGTAGATCGCCGTGAAGAGTGCTCTCGTTTATCTTAGTTCATGGTTCATCTCGTTTATCTTTTCAGTTGTGTTTATGCTTTCCATGCCTCATCCTATTACTGCGGCATATGCGAGAGCCCACGCCGAACGAGACTCCGACGCCTGAAGTAAGTTTTAAGCTCAGAGTTGTAATACACCCGGTTCTGCACTCCAGTGGATTATTGAAAAGCTTGAAGTCAAAAAGTACGAAGATCTTCTAGAGGCGCTTCGTCGAGAATATGGTACGGCCCCCCACCTCATTGTCATGAATGCACCTCATTGTCATGCATGCACCTCATTGTCATGCATGCATGTCGATAGGCCAGGAGATAGAATTCTTACCGCCTGGACATTCGTTGAGTGAACAAGTCCGCAGCAGCCTCGTTGTAGAAGCAATAACGACTGCAGCGAGTGTTACAGGAATTCCTGCCCCTGGTACGATTTCCCATTTCTTGTATTGAAAACGTTGTTGTTTATCGAGAATTATGTTTTAGAGGAACCTCAGAGGCCGCAACGTAATCCAGATCGACTTCTAATAGAGAAAACTTGCCCTGTTTGTCTGGCGGTGAGGAATTGTTGTGTTCATAGAGTAAAAATGAGAGCACTAAAAAAAAGTAGAAAAAAGTAAACCAACCCGATTTGCAGGATTTCGAAAGCGGGGATTCTGTCATGGTAATGCCGTGTGATAAGAGGTGTGGCAAATTTGTACAATCAAAGTCAATTGATTCTTCAATCAGGCATTTCTTTCACACGGACTGTGTTAGTGCTTGGCTAAGGAACAGCCAATTTTGGTATGTCCTATCTGGGGTCCCACCTCTTCCATCGTTGTCCCAACTCTTCCATCCTTGTCCCAATTCTTCCTTCCTGCAGTCCGATTTGCCGTCGCAATATCGCCACTCTTATGAATCCGAATGGACTCACGACACCAGCTAGTGCTCAATCAAGAAGCGCGTCGCAACAACAGTCACGCCAACCGAATTCACCCCGGGATTCGATGGAGTTGACTGATCAACAGACATTCCATCTCCCTGTTTAGGAAACAGACATTCCATCTGTGTAGGGAACGACGTTGTAGTCTGTTTAAACTGTTTCACTGTATAGCTGGGTGTTACGCTTTTGATTTTCATGAACCGCAATTCTCCAACAACCACGGTAACTGAGAAGTATGATGTGTTGATGATATTGAATGACGGATTTGGAGTCCTTGTTTCCTTCTTGATGGATTTGGAGTCCTTGTTTCCTTCTTGATGGATTTGGAGTCCTTGTTTCCTTCTTGATGGATTTGGAGTCCTTGTTTCCTTCTTGATCCAATCCCTGTTTCACAAAGATGGAACTTCAGTGTTTCCTCGAGAAGCAAAGAACTTGAGTTTTTATGTTGATTTCAGAATGGAGAACACTTGCAACCACTCAGAGATCTTTCAGCGCTTTTGTGTAAATTCGATGTGTTGGTTTTACGATCATCACCTCGTTTGAAACTCAAATAGCCAGTGATGTGTGAAAATAAAGAGAGTGACCAGTGATGTGTGAAAATAAAGAGAGTGAGTGCTTCTGATTTCATCACACTCAGTCGCGCAAATTGTTCTCCAGAATACCAAAAAAAAGAACACTGGCAAACTATGAAATTAAAATGAAAGTAGAAAAAATTCGAACCTGCAAAGATCATCCACGCACCCGCGGCGTCACGCTGGCTGGTCTCACGCTTGCAGACAGTTGGAGTGGAGTTTCGGCGGGCGGTTGGGACGGGGATTGGGGTCTCCGTTTGGGAGAGAAAATGACGCGAGATTGCTGAAAAAAAATGAAAATAAAAATGATGGTCAAGCGGAAATAATAAAACTAATAATTAAGCGGAAAAAACAAAAATTATCATTGAGAGGAAATAAGCGGTCGACTCACATGTCCACTTGATATGTTCTTGAGGGTGTCAAAGTAGTGCGTGACAAGCATCAAATTCATCACATCCTGATGAGACAAATTTTGGGACATGATTTCGAAATGCAATTACCTTTTTATCCACTCCAACAATATTATCTGCCAAAGTATCAATCGAGTCCTTCATTCCTTCAACAATCGCCTTCCGCTGTCTAGCGACGCCTTCGCCCTATAGACATGTAAGTAATGCAAAAGTAATTTTTCGTACACGATTTGATTGATGGAACAGACTTCCCAAGGGTGAGTCCCAATAATTGACGATTACGAAAACATGTTCGTCGTCATTCTACTTACAGCCAGGTAAATTGCTTCTGCCTCCGCCTCCGCATTTTTGATTTGAACAAGCTTGGCTGCTTCGGCTTTCTCAGTGTTGGCGATTCGCATTCGACGACTAACGTTGATCTGTAGAATCAAGATAATTATCTTTTTCAAAAACTCGAATTTATTACTTCATTCATCTCGAATTGAACCCTCTCATCAGGAACGATATTTGTCACCAGGGTAGCAATGATTTCGTAGCCGAAAGACTTCATGTCCTGCATGTCGATGGATTCATAAGGATGGCAATGTCGTGTCTTACACGTTCGAGACGCTCGAATATACTTCGAGCAATGTGCTGCTTTTCGAGAAAGACATTATCCAACTCGATGGAGGGAACTGTGCTTCTGACAACGTCCTCTATATACGAATAAATTCTGAAAGAACGTTGTAATGATGATAAGAAACCCATGTTTCTATACAAGTTCGCGATTCATCCTTGCTCGCCCTTCTACTATCAAATAAACCCTCAAGGGGCTAATCCCCATCACGATGCATATTCACACAAGACAAGCAAAAGATGCACATTTATAAGATAAGAAGAAGCATTGTTGTATCTATCGACGATTAACTATTAATGTCACGCCTACTGATTGCTCGGATTCGCAAGCTTGTAGAAGGCGTCGTAACGTGCCTTTTCATCTCCCAAGACTGAATATTGAATTGCTGTTGTGATGTTGACGAAAACATTGTCTTTTGTTTTCGTTCCAACATGAACGAAAATTTGTTGCAGGCGCGTGGAAAGCGTTCCAGAAACCGACCTGACGAAGAATCAAGACGAAGAGCGGGGGTGAATTCTGAGTTAGAGATCTTGGTCTCCACAACGTACCAAATGCATGGAAGAGGCAAAAAAACGAGTCCTGGTTTTGCTATCCGTTCAAATTTTCCAAATTTTTCAATAACGGCAATTCTATCTGTAATAATCATAAAATATTAAGTACAAACAACCTAGCATTGACTCACCTTGAGGAACTGCCACGAAACATCCCATTGTTGCCCTTCACCCGTTCTTAAAGAACGTGACAGTAGTCAAAGGTAATGGGCCACCTGCGACAGTTGTTAAGATGGATGTCCCAAATTGGTTTCAAAAGGTGATTTTTGTATGTTAACAAACTTTGTGTCTATGCAGAATTATTTTACCTCTTTAAGAGCTCAATGTATGTTTTGTCGAATTTGGGATCCCAAATTTGAAATCTTTTTTTGCAGGCCAAACATTTAATCAATTCAGCCATTTCTTCCGTTTTCGTCTGACATGACGCAACTATCTTCTCCTTTGTCGGAATATCCTTGAATTGTCGTTTTTTCGCGATGACGACGTGCGACACTCCCGGCGAGGAGAGTGAGTGCGAGGGATGTTGGAATTATCCTTCTCATCGGAGGTCGTCTGTCGGTGTTGGAGTGTCAGCTCGGAATCTTCTCATTCGAAACATTCAAAGTGAGACAAATTGCTCAGATTTCTCTCTTCTTTCTATTTCTCCATTGTTTGAGAAAAATTGCTAAGATGCGTTTTTCTTTTCTCCCTTGTTCAGATTCCGAGGCCCCTTTGGGCCCCACTTTGAGAAAATTTCGGGAAATGCGAGAATTTCCACACAAAGTGCGTTTCCGTTCCTGATCAAAATAGATCGAA
>NW_026578316.1:10000-17500 GCF_029603195.1 Condylostylus longicornis | reverse complement strand
ACTGGCAGGATCAACCAGAATAATGACACCTCTCTTATTTGTCATCTCTTAACCAATAATCATATTATTAAATATAGATTATTGTTAAATTTATATTCATTTATAAAATTCTATATACTTTCTTCCAACCTAAAGCCTTATAGAATTTTGTTTTATTTCATTACCTTTCTTCCAATGATTAATATTTAATCATTTATTCAATCTTATCCTAATATTAAATTAGATATATGAATTTTTACACAATTATAATTTTTATATTATAACCTTCATAGTATATTTTGTCAACTTCTGATATCGCTTATCCGTACCACCACATTTTTGTACACGTATATCAATATATGAGCATATAATAAATATATACTCGTTGACCTACTATGATAAAAATATTATTGATTGTCGAGCATAACCAACATAATGTCTCGATTTGACCTATTTTTCATTACATGTTTACCAACCCAGGTTACTTAACACTCATGAAAAGTAATTATTGCCTGTCGAGCATAACATATGTCCCGATCAGGTTTATTTTGCCATTGATAATATCAAACCAGGCTGAAAAAAATTTTTTCATCGGGTGGGCATAACATGTTTACCAACCCAGGTTACTTATCACTCATGAAAAGTAATTATTGCCTGTCGAGCATAACATATGTCCCGATCAGGCCTATTTTGCCTTTGATAAATATCAAACCAGGCTGAAAAAAATTTTTTCATCGGGTGGGCATAACATGCTTACCAACCCAGGTTACCTTTCACTCATGAAAAATAATTATTGCCTGCCGAGCATAACAACATATGTCTCGTTAAGGTCTATTTTGCCTTTGATAAATATCAAATCAGGCTAAAAAAAATTTTTTTTAAAAAAAATTTTTTCATCGGGCGAGCATAACATGTTTATCAAACCAGGCCCAATTTCATTCATGAAAAAAAATGTAATTAAAAAATGTACGTTTGAATCAAAAAGTGGTCATACATAGATTTACACATAAAATTTTAATAATCAATAAATATGCTTCCCATATCCAATACCTGTATTGTATTGATATATTTATTATAATAAGCATTACTTAAATCATAATTTGTTTACCAATTTAGGTTACTTTTCATTCATGAAAAGTAATTATTGCCTGTCGAGCATAACATATGTCCCGATCAGGCTTATTTTGCCTTTGATAAATATCAAACCAGGCTGAAAAAAATTTTTTCATCGGGTGGGCATAACATGCTTACCAACCCAGGTTACTTTTCATTCATGAAAAGTAATTATTGCCTGTCGAGCATAACATATGTCCCGATCAGGCTTATTTTGCCTTTGATAAATATCAAACCAGGCTGAAAAAAATTTTTTCATCGGGTGGGCATAACATGCTTACCAACCCAGGTTACTTTTCATTCATGAAAAGTAATTATTGCCTGTCGAGCATAACATATGTCCCGATCAGGCTTATTTTGCCTTTGATAAATATCAAACCAGGCTGAAAAAATTTTTTTCATCGGGTGGGCATAACATGTTTACCAACCCAGGTTACTTTTCATTCATGAAAAGTAATTATTGCCTGTCGAGCATAACATATGTCCCGATCAGGCTTATATTGCCATTGGTAAATATCAAACCAGGCTGAAAAAAATTTTTTCATCGGGTGGGCATAACATGTTTACCAACCCAGGTTACTTTTCATTCATGAAAAGTAATTATTGCCTGTCGAGCATAACATATGTCCCGATAAGGCTTATATTGCCATTGGTAAATATCAAACCAGGCTGAAAAAAATTCTTTCATCGGGTGGGCATAACATGTTTACCAACCCAGGTTACTTTTCATTCATGAAAAGTAATTATTGCCTGTCGAGCATAACATATGTCCCGATCAGGCTTATTTTGCCTTTGATAAATATCAAACCAGGCTGAAAAAAATTTTTTCATCGGGTGGGCATAACATGCTTACCAACCCAGGTTACTTTTCATTCATGAAAAGTAATTATTGCCTGTCGAGCATAACATATGTCCCGATCAGGCTTATTTTGCCTTTGATAAATATCAAACCAGGCTGAAAAAAATTTTTTCATCGGGTGGGCATAACATGCTTACCAACCCAGGTTACTTTTCATTCATGAAAAGTAATTATTGCCTGTCGAGCATAACATATGTCCCGATCAGGCTTATTTTGCCTTTGATAAATATCAAACCAGGCTGAAAAAAATTTTTTCATCGGGTGGGCATAACATGTTTACCAACCCAGGTTACTTTTCATTCATGAAAAGTAATTATTGCCTGTCGAGCATAACATATGTCCCGATCAGGCTTATATTGCCATTGGTAAATATCAAACCAGGCTGAAAAAAATTTTTTCATCGGGTGGGCATAACATGTTTACCAACCCAGGTTACTTTTCATTCATGAAAAGTAATTATTGCCTGTCGAGCATAACATATGTCCCGATAAGGCTTATATTGCCATTGGTAAATATCAAACCAGGCTGAAAAAAATTCTTTCATCGGGTGGGCATAACATGTTTACCAACCCAGGTTACTTTTCATTCATGAAAAGTAATTATTGCCTGTCGAGCATAACATATTTCCCGATCAGGCTTATTTTGCCTTTGATAAATATCAAACCAGGCTGAAAAAAATTTTTTCATCGGGTGGGCATAACATGCTTACCAACCCAGGTTACTTTTCATTCATGAAAAGTAATTATTGCCTGTCGAGCATAACATATGTCCCGATCAGGCTTATTTTGCCTTTGATAAATATCAAACCAGGCTGAAAAAAATTTTTTCATCGGGTGGGCATAACATGCTTACCAACCCAGGTTACTTTTCATTCATGAAAAGTAATTATTGCCTGTCGAGCATAACATATGTCCCGATCAGGCTTATTTTGCCTTTGATAAATATCAAACCAGGCTGAAAAAATTTTTTTCATCGGGTGGGCATAACATGTTTACCAACCCAGGTTACTTTTCATTCATGAAAAGTAATTATTGCCTGTCGAGCATAACATATGTCCCGATCAGGCTTATATTGCCATTGGTAAATATCAAACCAGGCTGAAAAAAATTTTTTCATCGGGTGGGCATAACATGTTTACCAACCCAGGTTACTTTTCATTCATGAAAAGTAATTATTGCCTGTCGAGCATAACATATGTCCCGATAAGGCTTATATTGCCATTGGTAAATATCAAACCAGGCTGAAAAAAATTCTTTCATCGGGTGGGCATAACATGTTTACCAACCCAGGTTACTTTTCATTCATGAAAAGTAATTATTGCCTGTCGAGCATAACATATGTCCCGATCAGGCTTATTTTGCCTTTGATAAATATCAAACCAGGCTGAAAAAAATTTTTTCATCGGGTGGGCATAACATGCTTACCAACCCAGGTTACTTTTCATTCATGAAAAGTAATTATTGCCTGTCGAGCATAACATATGTCCCGATCAGGCTTATTTTGCCTTTGATAAATATCAAACCAGGCTGAAAAAAATTTTTTCATCGGGTGGGCATAACATGCTTACCAACCCAGGTTACTTTTCATTCATGAAAAGTAATTATTGCCTGTCGAGCATAACATATGTCCCGATCAGGCTTATTTTGCCTTTGATAAATATCAAACCAGGCTGAAAAAAATTTTTTCATCGGGTGGGCATAACATGTTTACCAACCCAGGTTACTTTTCATTCATGAAAAGTAATTATTGCCTGTCGAGCATAACATATGTCCCGATCAGGCTTATATTGCCATTGGTAAATATCAAACCAGGCTGAAAAAAATTTTTTCATCGGGTGGGCATAACATGTTTACCAACCCAGGTTACTTTTCATTCATGAAAAGTAATTATTGCCTGTCGAGCATAACATATGTCCCGATAAGGCTTATATTGCCATTGGTAAATATCAAACCAGGCTGAAAAAAATTTTTTCATCGGGTGGGCATAACATGTTTACCAACCCAGGTTACTTTTCATTCATGAAAAGTAATTATTGCCTGTCGAGCATAACATATGTCCCGATCAGGCTTATTTTGCCTTTGATAAATATCAAACCAGGCTGAAAAAAATTTTTTCATCGGGTGGGCATAACATGCTTACCAACCCAGGTTACTTTTCATTCATGAAAAGTAATTATTGCCTGTCGAGCATAACATATGTCCCGATCAGGCTTATTTTGCCTTTGATAAATATCAAACCAGGCTGAAAAAATTTTTTCATCGGGTGGGCATAACATGTTTACCAACCCAGGTTACTTTTCACTTATGAAAAGTAATTATTGCCTGTCGAGCATAACATATGTCCCGATCAGGCTTATTTTGCCTTTGATAAATATCAAACCAGGCTGAAAAAAATTTTTTCATCGGGTGGGCATAACATGTTTACCAACCCAGGTTACTTTTCATTCATGAAAAGTAATTATTGCCTGTCGAGCATAACATATTTCCCGATCAGGCTTATTTTGCCTTTGATAAATATCAAACCAGGCTGAAAAAAATTTTTTCATCGGGTGGGCATAACATGCTTACCAACCCAGGTTACTTTTCATTCATGAAAAGTAATTATTGCCTGTCGAGCATAACATATGTCCCGATCAGGCTTATTTTGCCTTTGATAAATATCAAACCAGGCTGAAAAAAATTTTTTCATCGGGTGGGCATAACATGCTTACCAACCCAGGTTACTTTTCATTCATGAAAAGTAATTATTGCCTGTCGAGCATAACATATGTCCCGATCAGGCTTATTTTGCCTTTGATAAATATCAAACCAGGCTGAAAAAATTTTTTTCATCGGGTGGGCATAACATGTTTACCAACCCAGGTTACTTTTCATTCATGAAAAGTAATTATTGCCTGTCGAGCATAACATATGTCCCGATCAGGCTTATATTGCCATTGGTAAATATCAAACCAGGCTGAAAAAAATTTTTTCATCGGGTGGGCATAACATGTTTACCAACCCAGGTTACTTTTCATTCATGAAAAGTAATTATTGCCTGTCGAGCATAACATATGTCCCGATCAGGCTTATTTTGCCTTTGATAAATATCAAACCAGGCTGAAAAAAATTTTTTCATCGGGTGGGCATAACATGCTTACCAACCCAGGTTACTTTTCATTCATGAAAAGTAATTATTGCCTGTCGAGCATAACATATGTCCCGATCAGGCTTATTTTGCCTTTGATAAATATCAAACCAGGCTGAAAAAAATTTTTTCATCGGGTGGGCATAACATGTTTACCAACCCAGGTTACTTTTCATTCATGAAAAGTAATTATTGCCTGTCGAGCATAACATATGTCCCGATCAGGCTTATATTGCCATTGGTAAATATCAAACCAGGCTGAAAAAAATTTTTTCATCGGGTGGGCATAACATGTTTACCAACCCAGGTTACTTTTCATTCATGAAAAGTAATTATTGCCTGTCGAGCATAACATATGTCCCGATAAGGCTTATATTGCCATTGGTAAATATCAAACCAGGCTGAAAAAAATTTTTTCATCGGGTGGGCATAACATGTTTACCAACCCAGGTTACTTTTCATTCATGAAAAGTAATTATTGCCTGTCGAGCATAACATATGTCCCGATCAGGCTTATTTTGCCTTTGATAAATATCAAACCAGGCTGAAAAAAATTTTTTCATCGGGTGGGCATAACATGCTTACCAACCCAGGTTACTTTTCATTCATGAAAAGTAATTATTGCCTGTCGAGCATAACATATGTCCCGATCAGGCTTATTTTGCCTTTGATAAATATCAAACCAGGCTGAAAAAATTTTTTCATCGGGTGGGCATAACATGTTTACCAACCCAGGTTACTTTTCACTTATGAAAAGTAATTATTGCCTGTCGAGCATAACATATGTCCCGATCAGGCTTATTTTGCCTTTGATAAATATCAAACCAGGCTGAAAAAAATTTTTTCATCGGGTGGGCATAACATGTTTACCAACCCAGGTTACTTTTCATTCATGAAAAGTAATTATTACCTGTCGAGCATAACATATTTCCCGATCAGGCTTATTTTGCCTTTGATAAATATCAAACCAGGCTGAAAAAAATTTTTTCATCGGGTGGGCATAACATGCTTACCAACCCAGGTTACTTTTCATTCATGAAAAGTAATTATTGCCTGTCGAGCATAACATATGTCCCGATCAGGCTTATTTTGCCTTTGATAAATATCAAACCAGGCTGAAAAAAATTTTTTCATCGGGTGGGCATAACATGTTTACCAACCCAGGTTACTTTTCATTCATGAAAAGTAATTATTGCCTGTCGAGCATAACATATGTCCCGATCAGGCTTATTTTGCCTTTGATAAATATCAAACCAGGCTGAAAAAAATTTTTTCATCGGGTGGGCATAACATGCTTACCAACCCAGGTTACTTTTCATTCATGAAAAGTAATTATTGCCTGTCGAGCATAACATATGTCCCGATCAGGCTTATTTTGCCTTTGATAAATATCAAACCAGGCTGAAAAAATTTTTTTCATCGGGTGGGCATAACATGTTTACCAACCCAGGTTACTTTTCACTTATGAAAAGTAATTATTGCCTGTCGAGCATAACATATGTCTCGTTCAGGTCTATGTTATTCCCATATCCAATACCTGCCACTGTATTGATATATAATAATAAGTATTACTTAAATCATTATTCATGCAGTAATACATTAAGAAAATACTTATTTGAAGTATTTATAGTAAGAATATACTTAACCTATCTTAACAACCACCACCACCACCTACCAATCAATATTACAAGCCTTCAATAGCAAATGTTTATCACCATTCCTATAATACATACTTATATATAGGTAAGTATAATAAGAATGTACTACTTAAGTACCAACGCCACTATTAATACTCATATGCAATTTTATAATACACACTTAATATACTTATAGTAAGTAATAAGAATGTAATAATAGTGGCTACCGCCATCGCCACTATTATACCCATATACAATTTTATAATACATACTTAATATACTTTTATAGTAAGTAATAAGAATGTAATAATAGTGGCTACCGCCATCGCCACTATTATACTCATATACAATTTTATAATATATACTTAATACTTTATAGTAAGTAATAAGAATGTACTAATAGTGGCTACCGCCATCGCCACTATTATACCCATATACTATTTTATAATTCATACTTAATACTTTATAGTAAGTAATAAGAATGTACTAATAGTGGCTACCGCCATCGCCACTATTATACCCATATACTATTTTATAATTCATACTTAATACTTTATAGTAAGTAATAAGAATGTACTAATAGTGGCTACCGCCATCGCCACTATTATACCCATATACTATTTTATAATTCATACTTAATACTTTATAGTAAGTAATAAGAATGTACTAATAGTGGCTACCGCCATCGCCACTATTATACCCATATACTATTTTATAATTCATACTTAATACTTTATAGTAAGTAATAAGAATGTACTAATAGTGGCTACCGCCATCGCCACTATT
>NW_026578316.1:5000-7500 GCF_029603195.1 Condylostylus longicornis | reverse complement strand
AATTTAAGGTATTTTATATTATCAATGGGGATAAAACCTTAAATTTTGTTCGGCTTTCGCCTTAAGCTTAGGACCGACTAACTCGTGATCAACCACTGTTCACACGAAACCCTTCTCCACTTCAGTCCTCCAAGGTCTCATTCGATTATTTGCTACTACCACCAAGATCTGTACCAATGGCAGCTCCACACATCCTTACGGAAGATGCTTCTACGCTACCATTGTACCCACCTACTTGTTAATGTTTCTAAATTTATATACATTAATAATGTAATATAAATCATTTACATTAACAGTGACGTATAGGTATACAACTTAAGCGCCATCCATTTTAAGGGCTAGTTGCTTCGGCAGGTGAGTTGTTACACACTCCTTAGCGGATTACGACTTCCATGTCCACCGTCCTGCTGTTTTAAGCAAGCAACGCCTTTCATGGTATCTGCATGAGTTGTTAATTTAGGCACCGTAACGTCACGTTTGGTTCATCCCACAGCGCCAGTTCTGCTTACCAAAAGTGGCCCACTGGGCACAATATATCATAACCTAAAACTTCATTCAAGAAAGTTTAGGTTCTTACCCATTTAAAGTTTGAGAATAGGTTAAGGTCGTTTCGGCCCTAAGGCCTCTAATCATTCGCTTTACCAGATAAGATTATTTTATATAATATTTTTATGCACCAGCTATCCTGAGGGAAACTTCGGTGGGAACCAGCTACTAGATAGTTCGATAGGTCTTTCGCCCCTATACCCAATTCTGACAATCGATTTGCACGTCAGAACTGTTTCGGTCTTCCATCAGGGTTTCCCCTGACTTCTACCTGATCAGGTATAGTTCACCATCTTTCGGGTCACAGCATATATGCTCAAGGTACGTTCTAGTTAGAGGTATAAAAAATAATTAAAAATTATTTATATACATAACTATATAGAACGCCCCAGGATTGATATTATATATATAAAATTATATATATAATTTAATCCCATATTAACAGTTAAGTTAATTACGCCTTTAGATTTTATTTAAAATAAATTCTAATGACTTGCACACATGTTAGACTCCTTGGTCCGTGTTTCAAGACGGGTCCCGAAGGTATCCTAAATCTATAGCATTGCTAATCATATTAATGCATATAATAATTATATTAATATATAAATTAATATAATATTATAAAATTATAATAATATATAATTTACGCATTATATTGATTTTTTATCTGTCAATTATTTATCCGATAATATTTAAATTATATTATATAGAAAATAAATTTTCATATATAAAATAAACTTTTTAAATATATCTTATGATAAATATATATTTATTAACAGATTGCAATGTCCATATATGAAAAAATTGCACACCATCATTATTATATAATTATATAATATTTATAATGTTGAATTTTTCATATTTCATGGATGTTTAGGTTCATCGGGCTTAACCTCTAAACAGTTTCACGTACTATTTAACTCTCTATTCAGAGTTCTTTTCAACTTTCCCTCACGGTACTTGTTTGCTATCGGTCTCATGGTTATATTTAGTTTTAGATGGAGTTTACCACCCACTTAGTGCTGCACTATCAAGCAACACGACTCTTTGGAAATATCTTCTAATAATCATTAACGTCATACGGGCCTAGCACCCTCTATGGGTAAATGGCCTCGTTTAAGAAGGACTTAGACTGTTAATTTCTCATATTAGAATATAGATATTCCATACACTACATCGGATATTTGTATAAACAAAATCCTTTAGTGCTGAACTAGTTTCTTTTCGCTCGCCGCTACTAAGAAAATCCTAGTTAGTTTCTTTTCCTCCCCTAACTAATATGCTTAAATTCAGGGGGTAGTCTCATATGAGTTGAGGTTGTTTTTAAGAATATTTTTAATTTTTCTTTTTAGTTGAAAACTAAATATATATAAGTTACTGTATTGTTTATATTATAAATAATATAATTTTATATAAGTTTTCCTCTTTAATGTATTAATACTAATTTATTAATACTAGGATATACTTATTTTTTTATTATATTTTATAATATAAGTAAAATATATATAATTGAATTTTAATATTATGGTATTCCTACCAGTAATATATCATGTGCTATAAATAATATAATTTAAAATTATATTATAAGCAACTTTATTAAATTATTCTTACAACCCTCAACCATATGTAGTCCATGCAGTATTAAATTTTTTAATAAATTTATATACTCTGTAGCATGGACTGCAATATGCGTTCAAAATGTCGATGTTCATGTGTCCTGCAGTTCACACGATGACGCACAGTTAGCTGCGTTCTTCATCGACCCATGAGCCAAGTGATCCACCGTTTAGAGTTTTATAAAATTTTTTTTTTATTTTCGTCAGATATATATCGATAATATATATACATTCTAAAACATATTAAAATATATAAATAATATAATCTATGTGCTGCGAATGTCTCTAACTTTCCTTTTATCCGTATCCCAACTGTTTTATACAAGAAAAGTTATTAC
>NW_026578315.1:0-41841 GCF_029603195.1 Condylostylus longicornis | reverse complement strand
AAGCGTTTTTTGTGATCACTGGGAGTCCACAGATTCTGCCAATATGTAATAATAGGCTGTAGCAAAAATATTTTTGGAGATATTTAAAAAAATCTTTTGCAAAACTTTAAACGCGTTTTCTGGCTAAACTAGAAGAGATAGAGCAATTTTAAGCGTTTTTTGTGATCACTGGGAGTCCACAGATTCTGCCAATATATGATAATAGGCTGTAGCAAAAATATTTTTGGAGATATTTAAGAAAATCTTTTGCAAAACTTTAAATGCGTTTTCTGGCTAAACTAGAAGAGATAGAGCCATTTCACGTGTTTTTTGTGATCACTGGGAGTCCACAGATTCTGCCAATATGTAATAATAGGCTGTAGCAAAAATATTTTTGGAGATATTTAAAAAAATCTTTTGCAAAACTTTAAACGCGTTTTCTGGCTAAACTAGAAGAGATAGAGCAATTTTAAGCGTTTTTTGTGATCACTGGGAGTCCACAGATTCTGCCAATATGTAATAATAGGCTGTAGCAAAAATATTTTTGGAGATATTTAAGAAAATCTTTTGCAAAACTTTAAACGCGTTTTCTGGCTAAACTAGAAGAGATAGAGCGATTTTAAGCGTTTTTTGTGATCACTGGGAGTCCACAGATTCTGCCAATATGTAATAATAGGCTGTAGCAAAAATATTTTTGGAGATATTTAAAAAAATCTTTTGCAAAACTTTAAACGCGTTTTCTGGCTAAACTAGAAGAGATAGAGCAATTTTAAGCGTTTTTTGTGATCACTGGGAGTCCACAGATTCTGCCAATATATGATAATAGGCTGTAGCAAAAATATTTTTGGAGATATTTAAGAAAATCTTTTGCAAAACTTTAAATGCGTTTTTCTGGCTAAACTAGAAGAGATAGAGCCATTTCACGTGTTTTTTGTGATCACTGGGAGTCCACAGATTCTGCCAATATGTAATAATAGGCTGTAGCAAAAATATTTTTGGAGATATTTAAAAAAATCTTTTGCAAAACTTTAAACGCGTTTTCTGGCTAAACTAGAAGAGATAGAGCAATTTTAAGCGTTTTTTGTGATCACTGGGAGTCCACAGATTCTGCCAATATGTAATAATAGGCTGTAGCAAAAATATTTTTGGAGATATTTAAAAAAATCTTTTGCAAAACTTTAAACGCGTTTTCTGGCTAAACTAGAAGAGATAGAGCGATTTTAAGCGTTTTTTGTGATCACTGGGAGTCCACAGATTCTGCCAATATGTAATAATAGGCTGTAGCAAAAATATTTTTGGAGATATTTAAAAAAATCTTTTGCAAAACTTTAAACGCGTTTTCTGGCTAAACTAGAAGAGATAGAGCAATTTTAAGCGTTTTTTGTGATCATTGGGAGTCCACAGATTCTGCGAATATATGATAATAGGCTGTAGCAAAAATATTTTTGGAGATATTTAAGAAAATCTTTTGCAAAACTTTAAACGCGTTTTCTGGCTAAACTACAAGAGATAGAGCGATTTTAAGCGTTTTTTGTGATCACTGGGAGTCCACAGATTCTGCCAATATGTAATAATAGGCTGTAGCAAAAATATTTTTGGAGATATTTAAAAAAATCTTTTGCAAAACTTTAAACGCGTTTTCTGGCTAAACTAGAAGAGATAGAGCAATTTTAAGCGTTTTTTGTGATCACTGGGAGTCCACAGATTCTGCCAATATATGATAATAGGCTGTAGCAAAAATATTTTTGGAGATATTTAAGAAAATCTTTTGCAAAACTTTAAACGCGTTTTCTGGCTAAACTAGAAGAGATAGAGCGATTTTAAGCGTTTTTTGTGATCACTGGGAGTCCACAGATTCTGCCAATATGTAATAATAGGCTGTAGCAAAAATATTTTTGGAGATATTTAAAAAAATCTTTTGCAAAACTTTAAACGCGTTTTCTGGCTAAACTAGAAGAGATAGAGCGATTTTAAGCGTTTTTTGTGATCACTGGGAGTCCACAGATTCTGCCAATATATGATAATAGGCTGTAGCAAAAATATTTTTGGAGATATTTAAGAAAATCTTTTGCAAAACTTTAAATGCGTTTTCTGGCTAAACTAGAAGAGATAGAGCCATTTCACGTGTTTTTTGTGATCACTGGGAGTCCACAGATTCTGCCTATATATGATAATAGGCTGTAGCAAAAACATTTTTAGAGATATTTAAGAAAATCTTTTGCAAAACTTTAAACGCGTTTTCTGGCTAAACTAGAAGAGATAGAGCGATTTTAAGCGTTTTTTGTGATCACTGGGAGTCCACAGATTCTGCCAATATATGATAATAGGCTGTAGCAAAAATATTTTTGGAGATATTTAAGAAAATCTTTTGCAAAACTTTAAACGCGTTTTCTGGCTAAACTAGAAGAGATAGAGCGATTTTAAGCGTTTTTTGTGATCACTGGGAGTCCACAGATTCTGCGAATATATGATAATAGGCTGTAGCAAAAATATTTTTGGAGATATTTAAGAAAATCTTTTGCAAAACTTTAAACGCGTTTTCTGGCTAAACTAGAAGAGATAGAGCAATTTTAAGCGTTTTTTGTGATCACTGGGAGTCCACAGATTCTGCCAATATATGATAATAGGCTGTAGCAAAAATATTTTTGGAGATATTTAAGAAAATCTTTTGCAAAACTTTAAACGCGTTTTCTGGCTAAACTAGAAGGGATAGAGCGATTTTAAGCGTTTTTTGTGATCACTGGGAGTCCACAGATTCTGCCAATATATGATAATAGGCTGTAGCAAAAATATTTTTGGAGATATTTAAGAAAATCTTTTGCAAAACTTTAAACGCTTTTTCTGGCTAAACTAGAAGAGATAGAGCGATTTTAAGCGTTTTTTGTGATCACTGGGAGTCCACAGATTCTGCCAATATATGATAATAGGCTGTAGCAAAAATATTTTTGGAGATATTTAAAAAAATCTTTTGCAAAACTTTAAATGCGTTTTCTGGCTAAACTAGAAGAGATAGAGCCATTTCACGTGTTTTTTGTGATCACTGGGAGTCCACAGATTCTGCCAATATATGATAATAGGCTGTAGCAAAAACATTTTTAGAGATATTTAAGAAAATCTTTTGCAAAACTTTAAACGCGTTTTCTGGCTAAACTAGAAGAGATAGAGCGATTTTAAGCGTTTTTTGTGATCACTGGGAGTCCACAGATTCTGCCAATATATGATAATAGGCTGTAGCAAAAATATTTTTGGAGATATTTAAGAAAATCTTTTGCAAAACTTTAAACGCGTTTTCTGGCTAAACTAGAAGAGATAGAGCGATTTTAAGCGTTTTTTGTGATCACTGGGAGTCCACAGATTCTGCGAATATATGATAATAGGCTGTAGCAAAAATATTTTTGGAGATATTTAAGAAAATCTTTTGCAAAACTTTAAACGCGTTTTCTGGCTAAACTAGAAGAGATAGAGCAATTTTAAGCGTTTTTTGTGATCACTGGGAGTCCACAGATTCTGCCAATATGTAATAATAGGCTGTAGCAAAAATATTTTTGGAGATATTTAAAAAAATCTTTTGCAAAACTTTAAACGCGTTTTCTGGCTAAACTAGAAGAGATAGAGCAATTTTAAGCGTTTTTTGTGATCACTGGGAGTCCACAGATTCTGCGAATATATGATAATAGGCTGTAGCAAAAATATTTTTGGAGATATTTAAGAAAATCTTTTGCAAAACTTTAAACGCGTTTTCTGGCTAAACTAGAAGAGATAGAGCGATTTTAAGCGTTTTTTGTGATCACTGGGAGTCCACAGATTCTGCCAATATGTAATAATAGGCTGTAGCAAAAATATTTTTGGAGATATTTAAAAAAATCTTTTGCAAAACTTTAAACGCGTTTTCTGGCTAAACTAGAAGAGATAGAGCGATTTTAAGCGTTTTTTGTGATCACTGGGAGTCCACAGATTCTGCCAATATGTAATAATAGGCTGTAGCAAAAATATTTTTGGAGATATTTAAAAAAATCTTTTGCAAAACTTTAAACGCGTTTTCTGGCTAAACTAGAAGAGATAGAGCAATTTTAAGCGTTTTTTGTGATCATTGGGAGTCCACAGATTCTGCGAATATATGATAATAGGCTGTAGCAAAAATATTTTTGGAGATATTTAAGAAAATCTTTTGCAAAACTTTAAACGCGTTTTCTGGCTAAACTACAAGAGATAGAGCGATTTTAAGCGTTTTTTGTGATCACTGGGAGTCCACAGATTCTGCTAATATGTAATAATAGGCTGTAGCAAAAATATTTTTGGAGATATTTAAAAAAATCTTTTGCAAAACTTTAAACGCGTTTTCTGGCTAAACTAGAAGAGATAGAGCAATTTTAAGCGTTTTTTGTGATCACTGGGAGTCCACAGATTCTGCCAATATATGATAATAGGCTGTAGCAAAAATATTTTTGGAGATATTTAAGAAAATCTTTTGCAAAACTTTAAACGCGTTTTCTGGCTAAACTAGAAGAGATAGAGCGATTTTAAGCGTTTTTTGTGATCACTGGGAGTCCACAGATTCTGCCAATATGTAGTAATAGGCTGTAGCAAAAATATTTTTGGAGATATTTAAAAAAATCTTTTGCAAAACTTTAAACGCGTTTTCTGGCTAAACTAGAAGAGATAGAGCAATTTTAAGCGTTTTTTTGTGATCACTGGGAGTCCACAGATTCTGCCAATATATGATAATAGGCTGTAGCAAAAATATTTTTGGAGATATTTAAGAAAATCTTTTGCAAAACTTTAAATGCGTTTTCTGGCTAAACTAGAAGAGATAGAGCCATTTCACGTGTTTTTTGTGATCACTGGGAGTCCACAGATTCTGCCAATATATGATAATAGGCTGTAGCAAAAACATTTTTAGAGATATTTAAGAAAATCTTTTGCAAAACTTTAAACGCGTTTTCTGGCTAAACTAGAAGAGATAGAGCGATTTTAAGCGTTTTTTGTGATCACTGGGAGTCCACAGATTCTGCCAATATATGATAATAGGCTGTAGCAAAAATATTTTTGGAGATATTTAAGAAAATCTTTTGCAAAACTTTAAACGCGTTTTCTGGCTAAACTAGAAGAGATAGAGCGATTTTAAGCGTTTTTTGTGATCACTGGGAGTCCACAGATTCTGCGAATATATGATAATAGGCTGTAGCAAAAATATTTTTGGAGATATTTAAGAAAATCTTTTGCAAAACTTTAAACGCGTTTTCTGGCTAAACTAGAAGAGATAGAGCGATTTTAAGCGTTTTTTGTGATCACTGGGAGTCCACAGATTCTGCCAATATGTAATAATAGGCTGTAGCAAAAATATTTTTGGAGATATTTAAAAAAATCTTTTGCAAAACTTTAAACGCGTTTTCTGGCTAAACTAGAAGAGATAGAGCGATTTTAAGCGTTTTTTGTGATCACTGGGAGTCCACAGATTCTGCCAATATGTAATAATAGGCTGTAGCAAAAATATTTTTGGAGATATTTAAAAAAATCTTTTGCAAAACTTTAAACGCGTTTTCTGGCTAAACTAGAAGAGATAGAGCAATTTTAAGCGTTTTTTGTGATCACTGGGAGTCCACAGATTCTGCGAATATATGATAATAGGCTGTAGCAAAAATATTTTTGGAGATATTTAAGAAAATCTTTTGCAAAACTTTAAACGCGTTTTCTGGCTAAACTAGAAGAGATAGAGCGATTTTAAGCGTTTTTTGTGATCACTGGGAGTCCACAGATTCTGCCAATATGTAATAATAGGCTGTAGCAAAAATATTTTTGGAGATATTTAAAAAAATCTTTTGCAAAACTTTAAACGCGTTTTCTGGCTAAACTAGAAGAGATAGAGCGATTTTAAGCGTTTTTTGTGATCACTGGGAGTCCACAGATTCTGCCAATATGTAATAATAGGCTGTAGCAAAAATATTTTTGGAGATATTTAAAAAAATCTTTTGCAAAACTTTAAACGCGTTTTCTGGCTAAACTAGAAGAGATAGAGCAATTTTAAGCGTTTTTTGTGATCATTGGGAGTCCACAGATTCTGCGAATATATGATAATAGGCTGTAGCAAAAATATTTTTGGAGATATTTAAGAAAATCTTTTGCAAAACTTTAAACGCGTTTTCTGGCTAAACTACAAGAGATAGAGCGATTTTAAGCGTTTTTTGTGATCACTGGGAGTCCACAGATTCTGCCAATATGTAATAATAGGCTGTAGCAAAAATATTTTTGGAGATATTTAAAAAAATCTTTTGCAAAACTTTAAACGCGTTTTCTGGCTAAACTAGAAGAGATAGAGCAATTTTAAGCGTTTTTTGTGATCACTGGGAGTCCACAGATTCTGCCAATATATGATAATAGGCTGTAGCAAAAATATTTTTGGAGATATTTAAGAAAATCTTTTGCAAAACTTTAAACGCGTTTTTCTGGCTAAACTAGAAGAGATAGAGCGATTTTAAGCGTTTTTTGTGATCACTGGGAGTCCACAGATTCTGCCAATATGTAGTAATAGGCTGTAGCAAAAATATTTTTGGAGATATTTAAAAAAATCTTTTGCAAAACTTTAAACGCGTTTTCTGGCTAAACTAGAAGAGATAGAGCAATTTTAAGCGTTTTTTGTGATCACTGGGAGTCCACAGATTCTGCCAATATATGATAATAGGCTGTAGCAAAAATATTTTTGGAGATATTTAAGAAAATCTTTTGCAAAACTTTAAATGCGTTTTCTGGCTAAACTAGAAGAGATAGAGCCATTTCACGTGTTTTTTGTGATCACTGGGAGTCCACAGATTCTGCCAATATATGATAATAGGCTGTAGCAAAAACATTTTTAGAGATATTTAAGAAAATCTTTTGCAAAACTTTAAACGCGTTTTCTGGCTAAACTAGAAGAGATAGAGCGATTTTAAGCGTTTTTTGTGATCACTGGGAGTCCACAGATTCTGCCAATATATGATAATAGGCTGTAGCAAAAATATTTTTGGAGATATTTAAGAAAATCTTTTGCAAAACTTTAAACGCGTTTTCTGGCTAAACTAGAAGAGATAGAGCGATTTTAAGCGTTTTTTGTGATCACTGGGAGTCCACAGATTCTGCGAATATATGATAATAGGCTGTAGCAAAAATATTTTTGGAGATATTTAAGAAAATCTTTTGCAAAACTTTAAACGCGTTTTCTGGCTAAACTAGAAGAGATAGAGCGATTTTAAGCGTTTTTTGTGATCACTGGGAGTCCACAGATTCTGCCAATATGTAATAATAGGCTGTAGCAAAAATATTTTTGGAGATATTTAAAAAAATCTTTTGCAAAACTTTAAACGCGTTTTCTGGCTAAACTAGAAGAGATAGAGCGATTTTAAGCGTTTTTTGTGATCACTGGGAGTCCACAGATTCTGCCAATATGTAATAATAGGCTGTAGCAAAAATATTTTTGGAGATATTTAAAAAAATCTTTTGCAAAACTTTAAACGCGTTTTCTGGCTAAACTAGAAGAGATAGAGCAATTTTAAGCGTTTTTTGTGATCATTGGGAGTCCACAGATTCTGCGAATATATGATAATAGGCTGTAGCAAAAATATTTTTGGAGATATTTAAGAAAATCTTTTGCAAAACTTTAAACGCGTTTTCTGGCTAAACTACAAGAGATAGAGCGATTTTAAGCGTTTTTTGTGATCACTGGGAGTCCACAGATTCTGCCAATATGTAATAATAGGCTGTAGCAAAAATATTTTTGGAGATATTTAAAAAAATCTTTTGCAAAACTTTAAACGCGTTTTCTGGCTAAACTAGAAGAGATAGAGCAATTTTAAGCGTTTTTTGTGATCACTGGGAGTCCACAGATTCTGCCAATATATGATAATAGGCTGTAGCAAAAATATTTTTGGAGATATTTAAGAAAATCTTTTGCAAAACTTTAAACGCGTTTTCTGGCTAAACTAGAAGAGATAGAGCGATTTTAAGCGTTTTTTGTGATCACTGGGAGTCCACAGATTCTGCCAATATGTAATAATAGGCTGTAGCAAAAATATTTTTGGAGATATTTAAAAAAATCTTTTGCAAAACTTTAAACGCGTTTTCTGGCTAAACTAGAAGAGATAGAGCAATTTTAAGCGTTTTTTGTGATCACTGGGAGTCCACAGATTCTGCCAATATATGATAATAGGCTGTAGCAAAAATATTTTTGGAGATATTTAAGAAAATCTTTTGCAAAACTTTAAATGCGTTTTCTGGCTAAACTAGAAGAGATAGAGCCATTTCACGTGTTTTTTGTGATCACTGGGAGTCCACAGATTCTGCCAATATATGATAATAGGCTGTAGCAAAAACATTTTTAGAGATATTTAAGAAAATCTTTTGCAAAACTTTAAACGCGTTTTCTGGCTAAACTAGAAGAGATAGAGCGATTTTAAGCGTTTTTTGTGATCACTGGGAGTCCACAGATTCTGCCAATATATGATAATAGGCTGTAGCAAAAATATTTTTGGAGATATTTAAGAAAATCTTTTGCAAAACTTTAAACGCGTTTTCTGGCTAAACTAGAAGAGATAGAGCGATTTTAAGCGTTTTTTGTGATCACTGGGAGTCCACAGATTCTGCGAATATATGATAATAGGCTGTAGCAAAAATATTTTTGGAGATATTTAAGAAAATCTTTTGCAAAACTTTAAACGCGTTTTCTGGCTAAACTAGAAGAGATAGAGCAATTTTAAGCGTTTTTTGTGATCACTGGGAGTCCACAGATTCTGCCAATATATGATAATAGGCTGTAGCAAAAATATTTTTGGAGATATTTAAGAAAATCTTTTGCAAAACTTTAAACGCGTTTTCTGGCTAAACTAGAAGGGATAGAGCGATTTTAAGCGTTTTTTGTGATCACTGGGAGTCCACAGATTCTGCCAATATATGATAATAGGCTGTAGCAAAAATATTTTTGGAGATATTTAAGAAAATCTTTTGCAAAACTTTAAACGCGTTTTCTGGCTAAACTAGAAGAGATAGAGCGATTTTAAGCGTTTTTTGTGATCACTGGGAGTCCACAGATTCTGCCAATATGTAATAATAGGCTGTAGCAAAAATATTTTTGGAGATATTTAAAAAAATCTTTTGCAAAACTTTAAACGCGTTTTCTGGCTAAACTAGAAGAGATAGAGCAATTTTAAGCGTTTTTTGTGATCACTGGGAGTCCACAGATTCTGCCAATATATGATAATAGGCTGTAGCAAAAATATTTTTGGAGATATTTAAGAAAATCTTTTGCAAAACTTTAAACGCGTTTTCTGGCTAAACTAGAAGAGATAGAGCGATTTTAAGCGTTTTTTGTGATCACTGGGAGTCCACAGATTCTGCCAATATATGATAATAGGCTGTAGCAAAAACATTTTTAGAGATATTTAAGAAAATCTTTTGCAAAACTTTAAACGCGTTTTCTGGCTAAACTAGAAGAGATAGAGCGATTTTAAGCGTTTTTTGTGATCACTGGGAGTCCACAGATTCTGCCAATATATGATAATAGGCTGTAGCAAAAATATTTTTGGAGATATTTAAGAAAATCTTTTGCAAAACTTTAAACGCGTTTTCTGGCTAAACTAGAAGAGATAGAGCGATTTTAAGCGTTTTTTGTGATCACTGGGAGTCCACAGATTCTGCGAATATATGATAATAGGCTGTAGCAAAAATATTTTTGGAGATATTAAAGAAAATCTTTTGCAAAACTTTAAACGCGTTTTCTGGCTAAACTAGAAGAGATAGAGCAATTTTAAGCGTTTTTTGTGATCACTGGGAGTCCACAGATTCTGCCAATATATGATAATAGGCTGTAGCAAAAATATTTTTGGAGATATTTAAGAAAATCTTTTGCAAAACTTTAAACGCGTTTTCTGGCTAAACTAGAAGAGATAGAGCGATTTTAAGCGTTTTTTGTGATCACTGGGAGTCCACAGATTCTGCCAATATATGATAATAGGCTGTAGCAAAAATATTTTTGGAGATATTTAAGAAAATCTTTTGCAAAACTTTAAACGCGTTTTCTGGCTAAACTAGAAGAGATAGAGCGATTTTAAGCGTTTTTTGTGATCACTGGGAGTCCACAGATTCTGCCAATATGTAATCATAGGCTGTAGCAAAAATATTTTTGGAGATATTTAAAAAAATCTTTTGCAAAACTTTAAACGCGTTTTCTGGATAAACTAGAAGAGATAGAGCGATTTTACGTGTTTTTTGTGATCACTGGGAGTCCACAGATTCTGCCAATATATGATAATAGGCTGTAGCAAAAATATTTTTGGAGATATTTAAGAAAATCTTTTGCAAAACTTTAAACGCGTTTTCTGGCTAAACTAGAAGAGATAGAGCGATTTTAAGCGTTTTTTGTGATCACTGGGAGTCCACAGATTCTGCCAATATGTAATAATAGGCTGTAGCAAAAATATTTTTGGAGATATTTAAAAAAATCTTTTGCAAAACTTTAAACGCGTTTTCTGGCTAAACTAGAAGAGATAGAGCAATTTTAAGCGTTTTTTGTGATCACTGGGAGTCCACAGATTCTGCCAATATATGATAATAGGCTGTAGCAAAAATATTTTTGGAGATATTTAAGAAAATCTTTTGCAAAACTTTAAACGCGTTTTCTGGCTAAACTAGAAGAGATAGAGCGATTTTAAGCGTTTTTTGTGATCACTGGGAGTCCACAGATTCTGCCAATATGTAATAATAGGCTGTAGCAAAAATATTTTTGGAGATATTTAAGAAAATCTTTTGCAAAACTTTAAACGCGTTTTCTGGCTAAACTAGAAGAGATAGAGCGATTTTAAGCGTTTTTTGTGATCACTGGGAGTCCACAGATTCTGCCAATATGTAATAATAGGCTGTAGCAAAAATATTTTTGGAGATATTTAAAAAAATCTTTTGCAAAACTTTAAACGCGTTTTCTGGCTAAACTAGAAGAGATAGAGCAATTTTAAGCGTTTTTTGTGATCACTGGGAGTCCACAGATTCTGCCAATATGTAATAATAGGCTGTAGCAAAAATATTTTTGGAGATATTTAAGAAAATCTTTTGCAAAACTTTAAACGCGTTTTCTGGCTAAACTAGAAGAGATAGAGCGATTTTAAGCGTTTTTTGTGATCACTGGGAGTCCACAGATTCTGCCAATATATGATAATAGGCTGTAGCAAAAATATTTTTGGAGATATTTAAGAAAATCTTTTGCAAAACTTTAAACGCGTTTTCTGGCTAAACTAGAAGAGATAGAGCGATTTTACGTGTTTTTTGTGATCACTGGGAGTCCACAGATTCTGCCAATATATGATAATAGGCTGTAGCAAAAATATTTTTGGAGATATTTAAAAAAATCTTTTGCAAAACTTTAAACGCGTTTTCTGGCTAAACTAGAAGAGATAGAGCGATTTTAAGCGTTTTTTGTGATCACTGGGAGTCCACAGATTCTGCCAATATGTAATAATAGGCTGTAGCAAAAATATTTTTGGAGATATTTAAAAAAATCTTTTGCAAAACTTTAAACGCGTTTTCTGGCTAAACTAGAAGAGATAGAGCAATTTTAAGCGTTTTTTGTGATCACTGGGAGTCCACAGATTCTGCCAATATGTAATAATAGGCTGTAGCAAAAATATTTTTGGAGATATTTAAAAAAATCTTTTGCAAAACTTTAAACGCGTTTTCTGGCTAAACTAGAAGAGATAGAGCAATTTTAAGCGTTTTTTGTGATCACTGGGAGTCCACAGATTCTGCCAATATATGATAATAGGCTGTAGCAAAAATATTTTTGGAGATATTTAAAAAAATCTTTTGCAAAACTTTAAACGCGTTTTCTGGCTAAACTAGAAGAGATAGAGCAATTTTAAGCGTTTTTTGTGATCACTGGGAGTCCACAGATTCTGCGAATATATGATAATAGGCTGTAGCAAAAATATTTTTGGAGATATTTAAGAAAATCTTTTGCAAAACTTTAAACGCGTTTTCTGGCTAAACTAGAAGAGATAGAGCGATTTTAAGCGTTTTTTGTGATCACTGGGAGTCCACAGATTCTGCCAATATGTAATAATAGGCTGTAGCAAAAATATTTTTGGAGATATTTAAGAAAATCTTTTGCAAAACTTTAAACGCGTTTTCTGGCTAAACTAGAAGAGATAGAGCGATTTTAAGCGTTTTTTGTGATCACTGGGAGTCCACAGATTCTGCCAATATATGATAATAGGCTGTAGCAAAAATATTTTTGGAGATATTTAGGAAAATCTTTTGCAAAACTTTAAATGCGTTTTCTGGCTAAACTAGAAGAGATAGAGCCATTTCACGTGTTTTTTGTGATCACTGGGAGTCCACAGATTCTGCCAATATGTAATAATAGGCTGTAGCAAAAATATTTTTGGAGATATTTAAAAAAAATCTTTTGCAAAACTTTAAACGCGTTTTCTGGCTAAACTAGAAGAGATAGAGCAATTTTAAGCGTTTTTTGTGATCACTGGGAGTCCGCAGATTCTGCCAATATGTAATAATAGGCTGTAGCAAAAATATTTTTGGAGATATTTAAAAAAATCTTTTGCAAAACTTTAAACGCGTTTTCTGGCTAAACTAGAAGAGATAGAGCAATTTTAAGCGTTTTTTGTGATCACTGGGAGTCCACAGATTCTGCGAATATATGATAATAGGCTGTAGCAAAAATATTTTTGGAGATATTTAAGAAAATCTTTTGCAAAACTTTAAACGCGTTTTCTGGATAAACTAGAAGAGATAGAGCGATTTTAAGCGTTTTTTGTGATCACTGGGAGTCCACAGATTCTGCCAATATATGATAATAGGCTGTAGCAAAAATATTTTTGGAGATATTTAAGAAAATCTTTTGCAAAACTTTAAACGCGTTTTCTGGCTAAACTAGAAGAGATAGAGCGATTTTAAGCGTTTTTTGTGATCACTGGGAGTCCACAGATTCTGCGAATATATGATAATAGGCTGTAGCAAAAATATTTTTGGAGATATTTAAGAAAATCTTCTGCAAAACTTTAAACGCGTTTTCTGGCTAAACTAGAAGAGATAGAGTAATTTTAAGCGTTTTTTGTGATCACTGGGAGTCCACAGATTCTGCCAATATATGATAATAGGCTGTAGCAAAAATATTTTTGGAGATATTTAAGAAAATCTTTTGCAAAACTTTAAACGCGTTTTCTGGCTAAACTAGAAGAGATAGAGCAATTTTAAGCGTTTTTTGTGATCACTGGGAGTCCACAGATTCTGCGAATATATGATAATAGGCTGTAGCAAAAATATTTTTGGAGATATTTAAAAAAAATCTTTTGCAAAACTTTAAACGCGTTTTCTGGCTAAACTAGAAGAGATAGAGCAATTTTAAGCGTTTTTTGTGATCACTGGGAGTCCACAGATTCTGCGAATATATGATAATAGGCTGTAGCAAAAATATTTTTGGAGATATTTAAGAAAATCTTTTGCAAAACTTTAAACGCGTTTTCTGGCTAAACTAGAAGAGATAGAGCGATTTTAAGCGTTTTTTGTGATCACTGGGAGTCCACAGATTCTGCCAATATGTAATAATAGGCTGTAGCAAAAATATTTTTGGAGATATTTAAAAAAATCTTTTGCAAAACTTTAAACGCGTTTTCTGGCTAAACTAGAAGAGATAGAGCGATTTTAAGCGTTTTTTGTGATCACTGGGAGTCCACAGATTCTGCCAATATGTAATAATAGGCTGTAGCAAAAATATTTTTGGAGATATTTAAGAAAATCTTTTGCAAAACTTTAAACGCGTTTTCTGGCTAAACTAGAAGAGATAGAGCGATTTTAAGCGTTTTTTGTGATCACTGGGAGTCCACAGATTCTGCCAATATATGATAATAGGCTGTAGCAAAAATATTTTTGGAGATATTTAGGAAAATCTTTTGCAAAACTTTAAATGCGTTTTCTGGCTAAACTAGAAGAGATAGAGCCATTTCACGTGTTTTTTGTGATCACTGGGAGTCCACAGATTCTGCCAATATGTAATAATAGGCTGTAGCAAAAATATTTTTGGAGATATTTAAAAAAATCTTTTGCAAAACTTTAAACGCGTTTTCTGGCTAAACTAGAAGAGATAGAGCAATTTTAAGCGTTTTTTGTGATCACTGGGAGTCCACAGATTCTGCCAATATGTAATAATAGGCTGTAGCAAAAATATTTTTGGAGATATTTAAGAAAATCTTTTGCAAAACTTTAAACGCGTTTTCTGGCTAAACTAGAAGAGATAGAGCGATTTTAAGCGTTTTTTGTGATCACTGGGAGTCCACAGATTCTGCCAATATATGATAATAGGCTGTAGCAAAAATATTTTTGGAGATATTTAAGAAAATCTTTTGCAAAACTTTAAACGCGTTTTCTGGGTAAACTAGAAGAGATAGAGCGATTTTAAGCGTTTTTTGTGATCACTGGGAGTCCACAGATTCTGCCAATATATGATAATAGGCTGTAGCAAAAATATTTTTGGAGATATTTAAGAAAATCTTTTGCAAAACTTTAAACGCGTTTTCTGGCTAAACTAGAAGAGATAGAGCGATTTTAAGCGTTTTTTGTGATCACTGGGAGTCCACAGATTCTGCGAATATATGATAATAGGCTGTAGCAAAAATATTTTTGGAGATATTTAAGAAAATCTTTTGCAAAACTTTAAACGCGTTTTCTGGCTAAACTAGAAGAGATAGAGCAATTTTAAGCGTTTTTTGTGATCACTGGGAGTCCACAAATTCTGCGAATATATGATAATAGGCTGTAGCAAAAATATTTTTAAGAAAATCTTTTGCAAAACTTTAAACGCGTTTTCTGGCTAAACTAGAAGAGATAGAGTAATTTTAAGCGTTTTTTGTGATCACTGGGAGTCCACAGATTCTGCCAATATATGATAATAGGCTGTAGCAAAAATATTTTTGGAGATATTTAAGAAAATCTTTTGCAAAACTTTAAACGCGTTTTCTGGCTAAACTAGAAGAGATAGAGCGATTTTAAGCGTTTTTTGTGATCACTGGGAGTCCACAGATTCTGCCAATATATGATAATAGGCTGTAGCAAAAATATTTTTGGAGATATTTAAGAAAATCTTTTGCAAAACTTTAAACGCGTTTTCTGGGTAAACTAGAAGAGATAGAGCGATTTTAAGCGTTTTTTGTGATCACTGGGAGTCCACAGATTCTGCGAATATATGATAATAGGCTGTAGCAAAAATATTTTTGGAGATATTTAAGAAAATCTTTTGCAAAACTTTAAACGCGTTTTCTGGCTAAACTAGAAGAGATAGAGCGATTTTAAGCGTTTTTTGTGATCACTGGGAGTCCACAGATTCTGCGAATATATGATAATAGGCTGTAGCAAAAATATTTTTGGAGATATTTAAGAAAATCTTTTGCAAAACTTTAAACGCGTTTTCTGGCTAAACTAGAAGAGATAGAGCGATTTTAAGCGTTTTTTGTGATCACTGGGAGTCCACAGATTCTGCCAATATATGATAATAGGCTGTAGCAAAAATATTTTTGGAGATATTTAAGAAAATCTTTTGCAAAACTTTAAATGCGTTTTCTGGCTAAACTAGAAGAGATAGAGCCATTTCACGTGTTTTTTGTGATCACTGGGAGTCCACAGATTCTGCCAATATATGATAATAGGCTGTAGCAAAAATATTTTTGGAGATATTTAAGAAAATCTTTTGCAAACCTTTAAATGCGTTTTCTGGCTAAACTAGAAGAGATAGAGCCATTTCACGTGTTTTTTGTGATCACTGGGAGTCCACAGATTCTGCCAATATATGATAATAGGCTGTAGCAAAAATATTTTTGGAGATATGTAAGAAAATCTTTTGCAAAACTTTAAATGCGTTTTCTGGCTAAACTAGAAGAGATAGAGCTATTTTAAGTGTTTTTTGTGATCACTGGGAGTCCACAGATTCTGCCAATATATGATAATAGGCTGTAGCAAAAATATTTTTGGAGATATTTAAGAAAATCTTTTGCAAAACTTTAAACGCGTTTTCTGGCTAAACTAGAAGAGATAGAGCGATTTTAAGCTTTTTTTGTGATCACTGGGAGTCCACAGATTCTGCCAATATATGATAATAGGCTGTAGCAAAAATATTTTTGGAGATATTTAAGAAAATCTTTTGCAAAACTTTAAACGCGTTTTCTGGCTAAACTAGAAGAGATAGAGCGATTTTAAGCGTTTTTTGTGATCACTGGGAGTCCACAGATTCTGCCAATATATGATAATAGGCTGTAGCAAAAATATTTGTGGAGATATTTAAGAAAATCTTTTGCAAAACTTTAAACGCGTTTTCTGGCTAAACTAGAAGAGATAGAGCAATTTTAAGCGTTTTTTGTGATCACTGGGAGTCCACAGATTCTGCCAATATATGATAATAGGCTGTAGCAAAAATATTTTTGGAGATATTTAAGAAAATCTTTTGCAAAACTTTAAACGCGTTTTCTGGCTAAACTAGAAGAGATAGAGCGATTTTAAGCGTTTTTTGTAATCACTGGGAGTCCACAGATTCTGCCAATATGTAATCATAGGCTGTAGCAAAAATATTTTTGGAGATATTTAAAAAAATCTTTTGCAAAACTTTAAACGCGTTTTCTGGATAAACTAGAAGAGATAGAGCGATTTTACGTGTTTTTTGTGATCACTGGGAGTCCACAGATTCTGCCAATATATGATAATAGGCTGTAGCAAAAATATTTTTGGAGATATTTAAGAAAATCTTTTGCAAAACTTTAAACGCGTTTTCTGGCTAAACTAGAAGAGATAGAGCGATTTTAAGCGTTTTTTGTGATCACTGGGAGTCCACAGATTCTGCCAATATGTAATAATAGGCTGTAGCAAAAATATTTTTGGAGATATTTAAAAAAATCTTTTGCAAAACTTTAAACGCGTTTTCTGGCTAAACTAGAAGAGATAGAGCAATTTTAAGCGTTTTTTGTGATCACTGGGAGTCCACAGATTCTGCCAATATATGATAATAGGCTGTAGCAAAAATATTTTTGGAGATATTTAAGAAAATCTTTTGCAAAACTTTAAACGCGTTTTCTGGCTAAACTAGAAGAGATAGAGCGATTTTAAGCGTTTTTTGTGATCACTGGGAGTCCACAGATTCTGCCAATATGTAATAATAGGCTGTAGCAAAAATATTTTTGGAGATATTTAAAAAAATCTTTTGCAAAACTTTAAACGCGTTTTCTGGCTAAACTAGAAGAGATAGAGCGATTTTAAGCGTTTTTTGTGATCACTGGGAGTCCACAGATTCTGCCAATATGTAATAATAGGCTATAGCAAAAATATTTTTGGAGATATTTAAAAAAATCTTTTGCAAAACTTTAAACGCGTTTTCTGGCTAAACTAGAAGAGATAGAGCAATTTTAAGCGTTTTTTGTGATCACTGGGAGTCCACAGATTCTGCGAATATATGAAAATAGGCTGTAGCAAAAATATTTTTGGAGATATTTAAGAAAATCTTTTGCAAAACTTTAAACGCGTTTTCTGGCTAAACTAGAAGAGATAGAGCAATTATAAGCGTTTTTTGTGATCACTGGGAGTCCACAGATTCTGCCAATATATGATAATAGGCTGCAGCAAAAATATTTTTGGAGATATTTAAGAAAATCTTTTGCAAAACTTTAAACGCGTTTTCTGGCTAAACTAGAAGAGATAGAGCGATTTTAAGCGTTTTTTGTGATCACTGGGAGTCCACAGATTCTGCCAATATGTAATAATAGGCTGTAGCAAAAATATTTTTGGAGATATTTAAAAAAATCTTTTGCAAAACTTTAAACGCGTTTTCTGGCTAAACTAGAAGAGATAGAGCAATTTTAAGCGTTTTTTGTGATCACTGGGAGTCCACAGATTCTGCCAATATATGATAATAGGCTGTAGCAAAAATATTTTTGGAGATATTTAAGAAAATCTTTTGCAAAACTTTAAACGCGTTTTCTGGCTAAACTAGAAGAGATAGAGCGATTTTAAGCGTTTTTTGTGATCACTGGGAGTCCACAGATTCTGCCAATATGTAATAATAGGCTGTAGCAAAAATATTTTTGGAGATATTTAAAAAATCTTTTGCAAAACTTTAAACGCGTTTTCTGGCTAAACTAGAAGAGATAGAGCAATTTTAAGCGTTTTTTGTGATCACTGGGAGTCCACAGATTCTGCCAATATATGATAATAGGCTGTAGCAAAAATATTTTTGGAGATATTTAAGAAAATCTTTTGCAAAACTTTAAACGCGTTTTCTGGCTAAACTAGAAGAGATAGAGCGATTTTAAGCGTTTTTTGTGATCACTGGGAGTCCACAGATTCTGCCAATATGTAATAATAGGCTGTAGCAAAAATATTTTTGGAGATATTTAAGAAAATCTTTTGCAAAACTTTAAACGCGTTTTCTGGCTAAACTAGAAGAGATAGAGCGATTTTAAGCGTTTTTTGTGATCACTGGGAGTCCACAGATTCTGCCAATATGTAATAATAGGCTGTAGCAAAAATATTTTTGGAGATATTTAAAAAAATCTTTTGCAAAACTTTAAACGCGTTTTCTGGCTAAACTAGAAGAGATAGAGCAATTTTAAGCGTTTTTTGTGATCACTGGGAGTCCACAGATTCTGCGAATATATGAAAATAGGCTGTAGCAAAAATATTTTTGGAGATATTTAAGAAAATCTTTTGCAAAACTTTAAACGCGTTTTCTGGCTAAACTAGAAGAGATAAAGCAATTTTAAGCGTTTTTTGTGATCACTGGGAGTCCACAGATTCTGCCAATATATGATAATAGGCTGTAGCAAAAATATTTTTGGAGATATTTAAGAAAATCTTTTGCAAAACTTTAAACGCGTTTTCTGGCTAAACTAGAAGAGATAGAGCGATTTTAAGCGTTTTTTGTGATCACTGGGAGTCCACAGATTCTGCCAATATGTAATAATAGGCTGTAGCAAAAATATTTTTGGAGATATTTAAAAAAATCTTTTCCAAAACTTTAAACGCGTTTTCTGGCTAAACTAGAAGAGATAGAGCAATTTTAAGCGTTTTTTGTGATCACTGGGAGTCCACAGATTCTGCGAATATATGAAAATAGGCTGTAGCAAAAATATTTTTGGAGATATTTAAGAAAATCTTTTGCAAAACTTTAAACGCGTTTTCTGGCTAAACTAGAAGAGATAGAGCGATTTTAAGCGTTTTTTGTGATCACTGGGAGTCCACAGATTCTGCCAATATATGATAATAGGCTGTAGCAAAAATATTTTTGGAGATATTTAAAAAAATCTTTTGCAAAACTTTAAACGCGTTTTCTGGCTAAACTAGAAGAGATAGAGCAATTTTAAGCGTTTTTTGTGATCACTGGGAGTCCACAGATTCTGCGAATATATGAAAATAGGCTGTAGCAAAAATATTTTTGGAGATATTTAAGAAAATCTTTTGCAAAACTTTAAACGCGTTTTCTGGCTAAACTAGAAGAGATAGAGCGATTTTAAGCGTTTTTTGTGATCACTGGGAGTCCACAGATTCTGCCAATATATGATAATAGGCTGTAGCAAAAATATTTTTGGAGATATTTAAAAAAATCTTTTGCAAAACTTTAAACGCGTTTTCTGGCTAAACTAGAAGAGATAGAGCGATTTTAAGCGTTTTTTGTGATCACTGGGAGTCCACAGATTCTGCCAATATGTAATAATAGGCTGTAGCAAAAATATTTTTGGAGATATTTAAGAAAATCTTTTGCAAAACTTTAAACGCGTTTTCTGGCTAAACTAGAAGAGATAGAGCAATTACAAGCGTTTTTTGTGATCACTGGGAGTCCACAGATTCTGCCAATATATGATAATAGGCTGTAGCAAAAATATTTTTGGAGATATTTAAGAAAATCTTTTGCAAAACTTTAAACGCGTTTTCTGGCTAAACTAGAAGAGATAGAGCGATTTTAAGCGTTTTTTGTGATCACTGGGAGTCCACAGATTCTGCGAATATATGATAATAGGCTGTAGCAAAAATATTTTTGGAGATATTTAAGAAAATCTTTTGCAAAACTTTAAACGCGTTTTCTGGCTAAACTAGAAGAGATAGAGCGATTTTAAGCGTTTTTTGTGATCACTGGGAGTCCACAGATTCTGCCAATATGTAATAATAGGCTGTAGCAAAAATATTTTTGGAGATATTTAAAAAAATCTTTTGCAAAACTTTAAACGCGTTTTCTGGCTAAACTAGAAGAGATAGAGCAATTTTAAGCGTTTTTTGTGATCACTGGGAGTCCACAGATTCTGCCAATATATGATAATAGGCTGTAGCAAAAATATTTTTGGAGATATTTAAGAAAATCTTTTGCAAAACTTTAAACGCGTTTTCTGGCTAAACTAGAAGAGATAGAGCGATTTTAAGCGTTTTTTGTGATCACTGGGAGTCCACAGATTCTGCCAATATGTAATAATAGGCTGTAGCAAAATTATTTTTGGAGATATTTAAGAAAATCTTTTGCAAAACTTTAAACGCGTTTTCTGGCTAAACTAGAAGAGATAGAGCGATTTTAAGCGTTTTTTGTGATCACTGGGAGTCCACAGATTCTGCCAATATGTAATAATAGGCTGTAGCAAAAATATTTTTGGAGATATTTAAGAAAATCTTTTGCAAAACTTTAAACGCGTTTTCTGGCTAAACTAGAAGAGATAGAGCGATTTTAAGCGTTTTTTGTGATCACTGGGAGTCCACAGATTCTGCCAATATGTAATAATAGGCTGTAGCAAAAATATTTTTGGAGATATTTAAGAAAATCTTTTGCAAAACTTTAAACGCGTTTTCTGGCTAAACTAGAAGAGATAGAGCAATTATAAGCGTTTTTTGTGATCACTGGGAGTCCACAGATTCTGCCAATATATGATAATAGGCTGTAGCAAAAATATTTTTGGAGATATTTAAGAAAATCTTTTGCAAAACTTTAAACGCGTTTTCTGGCTAAACTAGAAGAGATAGAGCGATTTTAAGCGTTTTTTGTGATCACTGGGAGTCCACAGATTCTGCCAATATGTAATAATAGGCTGTAGCAAAAATATTTTTGGAGATATTTAAAAAAATCTTTTGCAAAACTTTAAACGCGTTTTCTGGCTAAACTAGAAGAATTTTAAGCGTTTTTTGTGATCACTGGGAGTCCACAGATTCTGCGAATATATGAAAATAGGCTGTAGCAAAAATATTTTTGGAGATATTTAAGAAAATCTTTTGCAAAACTTTAAACGCGTTTTCTGGCTAAACTAGAAGAGATAGAGCGATTTTAAGCGTTTTTTGTGATCACTGGGAGTCCACAGATTCTGCCAATATGTAATAATAGGCTGTAGCAAAAATATTTTTGGAGATATTTAAGAAAATCTTTTGCAAAACTTTAAACGCGTTTTCTGGCTAAACTAGAAGAGATAGAGCAATTATAAGCGTTTTTTGTGATCACTGGGAGTCCACAGATTCTGCCAATATATGATAATAGGCTGTAGCAAAAATATTTTTGGAGATATTTAAGAAAATCTTTTGCAAAACTTTAAACGCGTTTTCTGGCTAAACTAGAAGAGATAGAGCGATTTTAAGCGTTTTTTGTGATCACTGGGAGTCCACAGATTCTGCCAATATGTAATAATAGGCTGTAGCAAAAATATTTTTGGAGATATTTAAAAAAATCTTTTGCAAAACTTTAAACGCGTTTTCTGGCTAAACTAGAAGAGATAGAGCAATTTTAAGCGTTTTTTGTGATCACTGGGAGTCCACAGATTCTGCCAATATATGATAATAGGCTGTAGCAAAAATATTTTTGGAGATATTTAAGAAAATCTTTTGCAAAACTTTAAACGCGTTTTCTGGCTAAACTAGAAGAGATAGAGCGATTTTAAGCGTTTTTTTGTGATCACTGGGAGTCCACAGATTCTGCCAATATGTAATAATAGGCTGTAGCAAAAATATTTTTGGAGATATTTAAGAAAATCTTTTGCAAAACTTTAAACGCGTTTTCTGGCTAAACTAGAAGAGATAGAGCAATTATAAGCGTTTTTTGTGATCACTGGGAGTCCACAGATTCTGCCAATATATGATAATAGGCTGTAGCAAAAATATTTTTGGAGATATTTAAGAAAATCTTTTGCAAAACTTTAAACGCGTTTTCTGGCTAAACTAGAAGAGATAGAGCGATTTTAAGCGTTTTTTGTGATCACTGGGAGTCCACAGATTCTGCGAATATATGATAATAGGCTGTAGCAAAAATATTTTTGGAGATATTTAAGAAAATCTTTTGCAAAACTTTAAACGCGTTTTCTGGCTAAACTAGAAGAGATAGAGCGATTTTAAGCGTTTTTTGTGATCACTGGGAGTCCACAGATTTTGCCAATATGTAATAATAGGCTGTAGCAAAAATATTTTTGGAGATATTTAAAAAAATCTTTTGCAAAACTTTAAACGCGTTTTCTGGCTAAACTAGAAGAGATAGAGCAATTTTAAGCGTTTTTTGTGATCACTGGGAGTCCACAGATTCTGCCAATATATGATAATAGGCTGTAGCAAAAATATTTTTGGAGATATTTAAGAAAATCTTTTGCAAAACTTTAAACGCGTTTTCTGGCTAAACTAGAAGAGATAGAGCGATTTTAAGCGTTTTTTGTGATCACTGGGAGTCCACAGATTCTGCCAATATGTAATAATAGGCTGTAGCAAAAATATTTTTGGAGATATTTAAGAAAATCTTTTGCAAAACTTTAAACGCGTTTTCTGGCTAAACTAGAAGAGATAGAGCGATTTTAAGCGTTTTTTGTGATCACTGGGAGTCCACAGATTCTGCCAATATGTAATAATAGGCTGTAGCAAAAATATTTTTGGAGATATTTAAAAAAATCTTTTGCAAAACTTTAAACGCGTTTTCTGGCTAAACTAGAAGAGATAGAGCGATTTTAAGCGTTTTTTGTGATCACTGGGAGTCCACAGATTCTGCCAATATGTAATAATAGGCTGTAGCAAAAATATTTTTGGAGATATTTAAGAAAATCTTTTGCAAAACTTTAAACGCGTTTTCTGGCTAAACTAGAAGAGATAGAGCAATTATAAGCGTTTTTTGTGATCACTGGGAGTCTACAGATTCTGCCAATATATGATAATAGGCTGTAGCAAAAATATTTTTGGAGATATTTAAGAAAATCTTTTGCAAAACTTTAAACGCGTTTTCTGGCTAAACTAGAAGAGATAGAGCGATTTTAAGCGTTTTTTGTGATCACTGGGAGTCCACAGATTCTGCGAATATATGATAATAGGCTGTAGCAAAAATATTTTTGGAGATATTTAAAAAAATCTTTTGCAAAACTTTAAACGCGTTTTCTGGCTAAACTAGAAGAGATAGAGCGATTTTAAGCGTTTTTTGTGATCACTGGGAGTCCACAGATTCTGCCAATATGTAATAATAGGCTGTAGCAAAAATATTTTTGGAGATATTTAAAAAAATCTTTTGCAAAACTTTAAACGCGTTTTCTGGCTAAACTAGAAGAGATAGAGCAATTTTAAGCGTTTTTTGTGATCACTGGGAGTCCACAGATTCTGCCAATATATGATAATAGGCTGTAGCAAAAATATTTTTGGAGATATTTAAGAAAATCTTTTGCAAAACTTTAAACGCGTTTTCTGGCTAAACTAGAAGAGATAGAGCGATTTTAAGCGTTTTTTGTGATCACTGGGAGTCCACAGATTCTGCCAATATGTAATAATAGGCTGTAGCAAAAATATTTTTGGAGATATTTAAGAAAATCTTTTGCAAAACTTTAAACGCGTTTTCTGGCTAAACTAGAAGAGATAGAGCGATTTTAAGCGTTTTTTGTGATCACTGGGAGTCCACAGATTCTGCCAATATGTAATAATAGGCTGTAGCAAAAATATTTTTGGAGATATTTAAAAAAATCTTTTGCAAAACTTTAAACGCGTTTTCTGGCTAAACTAGAAGAGATAGAGCGATTTTAAGCGTTTTTTGTGATCACTGGGAGTCCACAGATTCTGCCAATATGTAATAATAGGCTGTAGCAAAAATATTTTTGGAGATATTTAAGAAAATCTTTTGCAAAACTTTAAACGCGTTTTCTGGCTAAACTAGAAGAGATAGAGCAATTATAAGCGTTTTTTGTGATCACTGGGAGTCTTCATCACAGATTCTGCCAATATATGATAATAGGCTGTAGCAAAAATATTTTTGGAGATATTTAAGAAAATCTTTTGCAAAACTTTAAACGCGTTTTCTGGCTAAACTAGAACAGATAGAGCGATTTTAAGCGTTTTTTGTGATCACTGGGAGTCCACAGATTCTGCGAATATATGATAATAGGCTGTAGCAAAAATATTTTTGGAGATATTTAAGAAAATCTTTTGCAAAACTTTAAACGCGTTTTCTGGCTAAACTAGAAGAGATAGAGCGATTTTAAGCGTTTTTTGTGATCACTGGGAGTTCTCAGATTCTGCCAATATGTAATAATAGGCTGCAGCAAAAATATTTTTGGAGATATTTAAAAAAATCTTTTGCAAAACTTTAAACGCGTTTTCTGGCTAAACTAGAAGAGATAGAGCAATTTTAAGCGTTTTTTGTGATCACTGGGAGTCCACAGATTCTGCGAATATATGATAATAGGCTGTAGCAAAAATATTTTTGGAGATATTTAAGAAAATCTTTTGCAAAACTTTAAACGCGTTTTCTGGCTAAACTAGAAGAGATAGAGCGATTTTAAGCGTTTTTTGTGATCACTGGGAGTCCACAGATTCTGCCAATATGTAATAATAGGCTGTAGCAAAAATATTTTTGGAGATATTTAAAAAAATCTTTTGCAAAACTTTAAACGCGTTTTCTGGCTAAACTAGAAGAGATAGAGCGATTTTAAGCGTTTTTTGTGATCACTGGGAGTCCACAGATTCTGCCAATATGTAATAATAGGCTGTAGCAAAAATATTTTTGGAGATTTTTAAGAAAATCTTTTGCAAAACTTTAAACGCGTTTTCTGGCTAAACTAGAAGAGATAGAGCAATTATAAGCGTTTTTTGTGATCACTGGGAGTCCACAGATTCTGCCAATATATGATAATAGGCTGTAGCAAAAATATTTTTGGAGATATTTAAGAAAATCTTTTGCAAAACTTTAAACGCGTTTTCTGGCTAAACTAGAAGAGATAGAGCGATTTTAAGCGTTTTTTGTGATCACTGGGAGTCCACAGATGATAATATGCTGTAGCAAAAATATTTTTGGAGATATTTAAGAAAATCTTTTGCAAAACTTTAAACGCGTTTTCTGGCTAAACTAGAAGAGATAGAGCGATTTTAAGCGTTTTTTGTGATCACTGGGAGTCCACAGATTCTGCCAATATGTAATAATAGGCTGTAGCAAAAATATTTTTGGAGATATTTAAAAAAATCTTTTGCAAAACTTTAAACGCGTTTTCTGGCTAAACTAGAAGAGATAGAGCAATTTTAAGCGTTTTTTGTGATCACTGGGAGTCCACAGATTCTGCCAATATATGATAATAGGCTGTAGCAAAAATATTTTTGGAGATATTTAAGAAAATCTTTTGCAAAACTTTAAACGCGTTTTCTGGCTAAACTAGAAGAGATAGAGCGATTTTAAGCGTTTTTTGTGATCACTGGGAGTCCACAGATTCTGCCAATATGTAATAATAGGCTGTAGCAAAAATATTTTTGGAGATATTTAAGAAAATCTTTTGCAAAACTTTAAACGCGTTTTCTGGCTAAACTAGAAGAGATAGAGCGATTTTAAGCGTTTTTTGTGATCACTGGGAGTCCACAGATTCTGCCAATATGTAATAATAGGCTGTAGCAAAAATATTTTTGGAGATATTTAAAAAAATCTTTTGCAAAACTTTAAACGCGTTTTCTGGCTAAACTAGAAGAGATAGAGCGATTTTAAGCGTTTTTTGTGATCACTGGGAGTCCACAGATTCTGCCAATATGTAATAATAGGCTGTAGCAAAAATATTTTTGGAGATATTTAAGAAAATCTTTTGCAAAACTTTAAACGCGTTTTCTGGCTAAACTAGAAGAGATAGAGCAATTATAAGCGTTTTTTGTGATCACTGGGAGTCCACAGATTCTGCCAATATATGATAATAGGCTGTAGCAAAAATATTTTTGGAGATATTTAAGAAAATCTTTTGCAAAACTTTAAACGCGTTTTCTGGCTAAACTAGAACAGATAGAGCGATTTTAAGCGTTTTTTGTGATCACTGGGAGTCCACAGATTCTGCGAATATATGATAATAGGCTGTAGCAAAAATATTTTTGGAGATATTTAAGAAAATCTTTTGCAAAACTTTAAACGCGTTTTCTGGCTAAACTAGAAGAGATAGAGCGATTTTAAGCGTTTTTTGTGATCACTGGGAGTTCTCAGATTCTGCCAATATGTAATAATAGGCTGCAGCAAAAATATTTTTGGAGATATTTAAAAAAATCTTTTGCAAAACTTTAAACGCGTTTTCTGGCTAAACTAGAAGAGATAGAGCAATTTTAAGCGTTTTTTGTGATCACTGGGAGTCCACAGATTCTGCCAATATATGATAATAGGCTGTAGCAAAAATATTTTTGGAGATATTTAAAAAAATCTTTTGTTGCAAAACTTTAAACGCGTTTTCTGGCTAAACTAGAAGAGATAGAGCGATTTTAAGCGTTTTTTGTGATCACTGGGAGTCCACAGATTCTGCCAATATGTAATAATAGGCTGTAGCAAAAATATTTTTGGAGATATTTAAAAAAATCTTTTGCAAAACTTTAAACGCGTTTTCTGGCTAAACTAGAAGAGATAGAGCAATTTTAAGCGTTTTTTGTGATCACTGGGAGTCCACAGATTCTGCGAATATATGAAAATAGGCTGTAGCAAAAATATTTTTGCAGATATTTAAGAAAATCTTTTGCAAAACTTTAAACGCGTTTTCTGGCTAAACTAGAAGAGATAGAGCGATTTTAAGCGTTTTTTGTGATCACTGGGAGTCCACAGATTCTGCCAATATGTAATAATAGGCTGTAGCAAAAATATTTTTGGAGATATTTAAGAAAATCTTTTGCAAAACTTTAAACGCGTTTTCTGGCTAAACTAGAAGAGATAGAGCAATTATAAGCGTTTTTTGTGATCACTGGGAGTCCACAGATTCTGCCAATATATGATAATAGGCTGTAGCAAAAATATTTTTGGAGATATTTAAGAAAATCTTTTGCAAAACTTTAAACGCGTTTTCTGGCTAAACTAGAAGAGATAGAGCGATTTTAAGCGTTTTTTGTGATCACTGGGAGTCCACAGATTCTGCCAATATGTAATAATAGGCTGTAGCAAAAATATTTTTGGAGATATTTAAAAAAATCTTTTGCAAAACTTTAAACGCGTTTTCTGGCTAAACTAGAAGAATTTTAAGCGTTTTTTGTGATCACTGGGAGTCCACAGATTCTGCGAATATATGATAATAGGCTGTAGCAAAAATATTTTTGGAGATATTTAAGAAAATCTTTTGCAAAACTTTAAACGCGTTTTCTGGCTAAACTAGAAGAGATAGAGCGATTTTAAGCGTTTTTTGTGATCACTGGGAGTCCACAGATTCTGCCAATATGTAATAATAGGCTGTAGCAAAAATATTTTTGGAGATATTTAAAAAAATCTTTTGCAAAACTTTAAACGCGTTTTCTGGCTAAACTAGAAGAGATAGAGCGATTTTAAGCGTTTTTTGTGATCACTGGGAGTCCACAGATTCTGCCAATATGTAATAATAGGCTGTAGCAAAAATATTTTTGGAGATATTTAAGAAAATCTTTTGCAAAACTTTAAACGCGTTTTCTGGCTAAACTAGAAGAGATAGAGCAATTATAAGCGTTTTTTGTGATCACTGGGAGTCCACAGATTCTGCCAATATATGATAATAGGCTGTAGCAAAAATATTTTTGGAGATATTTAAGAAAATCTTTTGCAAAACTTTAAACGCGTTTTCTGGCTAAACTAGAAGAGATAGAGCGATTTTAAGCGTTTTTTGTGATCACTGGGAGTCCACAGATTCTGCGAATATATGATAATAGGCTGTAGCAAAAATATTTTTGGAGATATTTAAGAAAATCTTTTGCAAAACTTTAAACGCGTTTTCTGGCTAAACTAGAAGAGATAGAGCGATTTTAAGCGTTTTTTGTGATCACTGGGAGTCCACAGATTCTGCCAATATGTAATAATAGGCTGTAGCAAAAATATTTTTGGAGATATTTAAAAAAATCTTTTGCAAAACTTTAAACGCGTTTTCTGGCTAAACTAGAAGAGATACAGCAATTTTAAGCGTTTTTTGTGATCACTGGGAGTCCACAGATTCTGCCAATATATGATAATAGGCTGTAGCAAAAATATTTTTGGAGATATTTAAGAAAATCTTTTGCAAAACTTTAAACGCGTTTTCTGGCTAAACTAGAAGAGATAGAGCGATTTTAAGCGTTTTTTGTGATCACTGGGAGTCCACAGATTCTGCCAATATGTAATAATAGGCTGTAGCAAAAATATTTTTGGAGATATTTAAGAAAATCTTTTGCAAAACTTTAAACGCGTTTTCTGGCTAAACTAGAAGAGATAGAGCGATTTTAAGCGTTTTTTGTGATCACTGGGAGTCCACAGATTCTGCCAATATGTAATAATAGGCTGTAGCAAAAATATTTTTGGAGATATTTAAAAAAATCTTTTGCAAAACTTTAAACGCGTTTTCTGGCTAAACTAGAAGAGATAGAGCGATTTTAAGCGTTTTTTGTGATCACTGGGAGTCCACAGATTCTGCCAATATGTAATAATAGGCTGTAGCAAAAATATTTTTGGAGATATTTAAGAAAATCTTTTGCAAAACTTTAAACGCGTTTTCTGGCTAAACTAGAAGAGATAGAGCAATTATAAGCGTTTTTTGTGATCACTGGGAGTCCACAGATTCTGCCAATATATGATAATAGGCTGTAGCAAAAATATTTTTGGAGATATTTAAGAAAATCTTTTGCAAAACTTTAAACGCGTTTTCTGGCTAAACTAGAACAGATAGAGCGATTTTAAGCGTTTTTTGTGATCACTGGGAGTCCACAGATTCTGCGAATATATGATAATAGGCTGTAGCAAAAATATTTTTGGAGATATTTAAGAAAATCTTTTGCAAAACTTTAAACGCGTTTTCTGGCTAAACTAGAAGAGATAGAGCGATTTTAAGCGTTTTTTGTGATCACTGGGAGTTCTCAGATTCTGCCAATATGTAATAATAGGCTGCAGCAAAAATATTTTTGGAGATATTTAAAAAAATCTTTTGCAAAACTTTAAACGCGTTTTCTGGCTAAACTAGAAGAGATAGAGCAATTTTAAGCGTTTTTTGTGATCACTGGGAGTCCACAGATTCTGCCAATATATGATAATAGGCTGTAGCAAAAATATTTTTGGAGATATTTAAGAAAATCTTTTGCAAAACTTTAAACGCGTTTTCTGGCTAAACTAGAAGAGATAGAGCGATTTTAAGCGTTTTTTGTGATCACTGGGAGTCCACAGATTCTGCCAATATGTAATAATAGGCTGTAGCAAAAATATTTTTGGAGATATTTAAAAAAATCTTTTGCAAAACTTTAAACGCGTTTTCTGGCTAAACTAGAAGAGATAGAGCAATTTTAAGCGTTTTTTGTGATCACTGGGAGTCCACAGATTCTGCGAATATATGAAAATAGGCTGTAGCAAAAATATTTTTGCAGATATTTAAGAAAATCTTTTGCAAAACTTTAAACGCGTTTTCTGGCTAAACTAGAAGAGATAGAGCGATTTTAAGCGTTTTTTGTGATCACTGGGAGTCCACAGATTCTGCCAATATGTAATAATAGGCTGTAGCAAAAATATTTTTGGAGATATTTAAGAAAATCTTTTGCAAAACTTTAAACGCGTTTTCTGGCTAAACTAGAAGAGATAGAGCAATTATAAGCGTTTTTTGTGATCACTGGGAGTCCACAGATTCTGCCAATATATGATAATAGGCTGTAGCAAAAATATTTTTGGAGATATTTAAGAAAATCTTTTGCAAAACTTTAAACGCGTTTTCTGGCTAAACTAGAAGAGATAGAGCGATTTTAAGCGTTTTTTGTGATCACTGGGAGTCCACAGATTCTGCCAATATGTAATAATAGGCTGTAGCAAAAATATTTTTGGAGATATTTAAAAAAATCTTTTGCAAAACTTTAAACGCGTTTTCTGGCTAAACTAGAAGAATTTTAAGCGTTTTTTGTGATCACTGGGAGTCCACAGATTCTGCGAATATATGAAAATAGGCTGTAGCAAAAATATTTTTGGAGATATTTAAGAAAATCTTTTGCAAAACTTTAAACGCGTTTTCTGGCTAAACTAGAAGAGATAGAGCGATTTTAAGCGTTTTTTGTGATCACTGGGAGTCCACAGATTCTGCCAATATGTAATAATAGGCTGTAGCAAAAATATTTTTGGAGATATTTAAGAAAATCTTTTGCAAAACTTTAAACGCGTTTTCTGGCTAAACTAGAAGAGATAGAGCAATTATAAGCGTTTTTTGTGATCACTGGGAGTCCACAGATTCTGCCAATATATGATAATAGGCTGTAGCAAAAATATTTTTGGAGATATTTAAGAAAATCTTTTGCAAAACTTTAAACGCGTTTTCTGGCTAAACTAGAAGAGATAGAGCGATTTTAAGCGTTTTTTGTGATCACTGGGAGTCCACAGATTCTGCCAATATGTAATAATAGGCTGTAGCAAAAATATTTTTGGAGATATTTAAAAAAATCTTTTGCAAAACTTTAAACGCGTTTTCTGGCTAAACTAGAAGAGATAGAGCAATTTTAAGAGTTTTTTGTGATCACTGGGAGTCCACAGATTCTGCCAATATATGATAATAGGCTGTAGCAAAAATATTTTTGGAGATATTTAAGAAAATCTTTTGCAAAACTTTAAACGCGTTTTCTGGCTAAACTAGAAGAGATAGAGCGATTTTAAGCGTTTTTTGTGATCACTGGGAGTCCACAGATTCTGCCAATATGTAATAATAGGCTGTAGCAAAAATATTTTTGGAGATATTTAAGAAAATCTTTTGCAAAACTTTAAACGCGTTTTCTGGCTAAACTAGAAGAGATAGAGCAATTATAAGCGTTTTTTGTGATCACTGGGAGTCCACAGATTCTGCCAATATATGATAATAGGCTGTAGCAAAAATATTTTTGGAGATATTTAAGAAAATCTTTTGCAAAACTTTAAACGCGTTTTCTGGCTAAACTAGAAGAGATAGAGCGATTTTAAGCGTTTTTTGTGATCACTGGGAGTCCACAGATTCTACCAATATGTAATAATAGGCTGTAGCAAAAATATTTTTGGAGATATTTAAAAAAATCTTTTGCAAAACTTTAAACGCGTTTTCTGGCTAAACTAGAAGAGATAGAGCAATTTTAAGCGTTTTTTGTGATCACTGGGAGTCCACAGATTCTGCCAATATATGATAATAGGCTGTAGCAAAAATATTTTTGGAGATATTTAAGAAAATCTTTTGCAAAACTTTAAACGCGTTTTCTGGCTAAACTAGAAGAGATAGAGCGATTTTAAGCGTTTTTTGTGATCACTGGGAGTCCACAGATTCTGCCAATATATGATAATAGGCTGTAGCAAAAATATTTTTGGAGATATTTAAAAAAATCTTTTGCAAAACTTTAAACGCGTTTTCTGGCTAAACTAGAAGAGATAGAGCGATTTTAAGCGTTTTTTGTGATCACTGGGAGTCCACAGATTCTGCCAATATGTAATAATAGGCTGTAGCAAAAATATTTTTGGAGATATTTAAGAAAATCTTTTGCAAAACTTTAAACGCGTTTTCTGGCTAAACTAGAAGAGATAGAGCAATTACAAGCGTTTTTTGTGATCACTGGGAGTCCACAGATTCTACCAATATGTAATAATAGGCTGTAGCAAAAATATTTTTGGAGATATTTAAGAAAATCTTTTGCAAAACTTTAAACGCGTTTTCTGGCTAAACTAGAAGAGATAGAGCAATTTTAAGCGTTTTTTGTGATCACTGGGAGTCCACAGATTCTGCCAATATATGATAATAGGCTGTAGCAAAAATATTTTTGGAGATATTTAAGAAAATCTTTTGCAAAACTTTAAACGCGTTTTCTGGCTAAACTAGAAGAGATAGAGCGATTTTAAGCGTTTTTTGTGATCACTGGGAGTCCACAGATTCTGCCAATATATGATAATAGGCTGTAGCAAAAATATTTTTGGAGATATTTAAAAAAATCTTTTGCAAAACTTTAAACGCGTTTTCTGGCTAAACTAGAAGAGATAGAGCGATTTTAAGCGTTTTTTGTGATCACTGGGAGTCCACAGATTCTGCCAATATGTAATAATAGGCTGTAGCAAAAATATTTTTGGAGATATTTAAGAAAATCTTTTGCAAAACTTTAAACGCGTTTTCTGGCTAAACTAGAAGAGATAGAGCAATTACAAGCGTTTTTTGTGATCACTGGGAGTCCACAGATTCTGCCAATATATGATAATAGGCTGTAGCAAAAATATTTTTGGAGATATTTAAGAAAATCTTTTGCAAAACTTTAAACGCGTTTTCTGGCTAAACTAGAAGAGATAGAGCGATTTTAAGCGTTTTTTTGTGATCACTGGGAGTCCACAGATTCTGCGAATATATGATAATAGGCTGTAGCAAAAATATTTTTGGAGATATTTAAGAAAATCTTTTGCAAAACTTTAAACGCGTTTTCTGGCTAAACTAGAAGAGATAGAGCGATTTTAAGCGTTTTTTGTGATCACTGGGAGTCCACAGATTCTGCCAATATGTAATAATAGGCTGTAGCAAAAATATTTTTGGAGATATTTAAGAAAATCTTTTGCAAAACTTTAAACGCGTTTTCTGGCTAAACTAGAAGAGATAGAGCGATTTTAAGCGTTTTTTGTGATCACTGGGAGTCCACAGATTCTGCCAATATATGATAATAGGCTGTAGCAAAAATATTTTTGGAGATATTTAAGAAAATCTTTTGCAAAACTTTAAACGCGTTTTCTGGCTAAACTAGAAGAGATAGAGCGATTTTAAGCGTTTTTTGTGATCACTGGGAGTCCACAGATTCTGCCAATATGTAATAATAGGCTGTAGCAAAAATATTTTTGGAGATATTTAAGAAAATCTTTTGCAAAACTTTAAACGCGTTTTCTGGCTAAACTAGAAGAGATAGAGCGATTTTAAGCGTTTTTTGTGATCACTGGGAGTCCACAGATTCTGCCAATATGTAATAATAGGCTGTAGCAAAAATATTTTTGGAGATATTTAAGAAAATCTTTTGCAAAACTTTAAACGCGTTTTCTGGCTAAACTAGAAGAGATAGAGCAATTTTAAGCGTTTTTTGTGATCACTGGGAGTCCACAGATTCTGCCAATATATGATAATAGGCTGTAGCAAAAATATTTTTGGAGATATTTAAGAAAATCTTTTGCAAAACTTTAAACGCGTTTTCTGGCTAAACTAGAAGAGATAGAGCAATTACAAGCGTTTTTTGTGATCACTGGGAGTCCACAGATTCTGCCAATATGTAATAATAGGCTGTAGCAAAAATATTTTTGGAGATATTTAAGAAAATCTTTTGCAAAACTTTAAACGCGTTTTCTGGCTAAACTAGAAGAGATAGAGCAATTACAAGCGTTTTTTGTGATCACTGGGAGTCCACAGATTCTACCAATATGTAATAATAGGCTGTAGCAAAAATATTTTTGGAGATATTTAAGAAAATCTTTTGCAAAACTTTAAACGCGTTTTCTGGCTAAACTAGAAGAGATAGAGCAATTTTAAGCGTTTTTTGTGATCACTGGGAGTCCACAGATTCTGCCAATATATGATAATAGGCTGTAGCAAAAATATTTTTGGAGATATTTAAGAAAATCTTTTGCAAAACTTTAAACGCGTTTTCTGGCTAAACTAGAAGAGATAGAGCGATTTTAAGCGTTTTTTGTGATCACTGGGAGTCCACAGATTCTGCCAATATATGATAATAGGCTGTAGCAAAAATATTTTTGGAGATATTTAAAAAAATCTTTTGCAAAACTTTAAACGCGTTTTCTGGCTAAACTAGAAGAGATAGAGCGATTTTAAGCGTTTTTTGTGATCACTGGGAGTCCACAGATTCTGCCAATATGTAATAATAGGCTGTAGCAAAAATATTTTTGGAGATATTTAAGAAAATCTTTTGCAAAACTTTAAACGCGTTTTCTGGCTAAACTAGAAGAGATAGAGCAATTACAAGCGTTTTTTGTGATCACTGGGAGTCCACAGATTCTGCCAATATATGATAATAGGCTGTAGCAAAAATATTTTTGGAGATATTTAAGAAAATCTTTTGCAAAACTTTAAACGCGTTTTCTGGCTAAACTAGAAGAGATAGAGCGATTTTAAGCGTTTTTTGTGATCACTGGGAGTCCACAGATTCTGCGAATATATGATAATAGGCTGTAGCAAAAATATTTTTGGAGATATTTAAGAAAATCTTTTGCAAAACTTTAAACGCGTTTTCTGGCTAAACTAGAAGAGATAGAGCGATTTTAAGCGTTTTTTGTGATCACTGGGAGTCCACAGATTCTGCCAATATGTAATAATAGGCTGTAGCAAAAATATTTTTGGAGATATTTAAGAAAATCTTTTGCAAAACTTTAAACGCGTTTTCTGGCTAAACTAGAAGAGATAGAGCGATTTTAAGCGTTTTTTGTGATCACTGGGAGTCCACAGATTCTGCCAATATATGATAATAGGCTGTAGCAAAAATATTTTTGGAGATATTTAAGAAAATCTTTTGCAAAACTTTAAACGCGTTTTCTGGCTAAACTAGAAGAGATAGAGCGATTTTAAGCGTTTTTTGTGATCACTGGGAGTCCACAGATTCTGCCAATATGTAATAATAGGCTGTAGCAAAAATATTTTTGGAGATATTTAAGAAAATCTTTTGCAAAACTTTAAACGCGTTTTCTGGCTAAACTAGAAGAGATAGAGCGATTTTAAGCGTTTTTTGTGATCACTGGGAGTCCACAGATTCTGCCAATATGTAATAATAGGCTGTAGCAAAAATATTTTTGGAGATATTTAAAAAAATCTTTTGCAAAACTTTAAACGCGTTTTCTGGCTAAACTAGAAGAGATAGAGCGATTTTAAGCGTTTTTTGTGATCACTGGGAGTCCACAGATTCTGCCAATATGTAATAATAGGCTGTACCAAAAATATTTTTGGAGATATTTAAGAAAATCTTTTGCAAAACTTTAAACGCGTTTTCTGGCTAAACTAGAAGAGATAGAGCAATTATAAGCGTTTTTTGTGATCACTGGGAGTCCACAGATTCTGCCAATATATGATAATAGGCTGTAGCAAAAATATTTTTGGAGATATTTAAGAAAATCTTTTGCAAAACTTTAAACGCGTTTTCTGGCTAAACTAGAAGAGATAGAGCGATTTTAAGCGTTTTTTGTGATCACTGGGAGTCCACAGATTCTGCCAATATGTAATAATAGGCTGTAGCAAAAATATTTTTGGAGATATTTAAGAAAATCTTTTGCAAAACTTTAAACGCGTTTTCTGGCTAAACTAGAAGAGATAGAGCGATTTTAAGCGTTTTTTGTGATCACTGGGAGTCCACAGATTCTGCCAATATGTAATAATAGGCTGTAGCAAAAATATTTTTGGAGATATTTAAAAAAATCTTTTGCAAAACTTTAAACGCGTTTTCTGGCTAAACTAGAAGAGATAGAGCGATTTTAAGCGTTTTTTGTGATCACTGGGAGTCCACAGATTCTGCCAATATGTAATAATAGGCTGTACCAAAAATATTTTTGGAGATATTTAAGAAAATCTTTTGCAAAACTTTAAACGCGTTTTCTGGCTAAACTAGAAGAGATAGAGCAATTATAAGCGTTTTTTGTGATCACTGGGAGTCCACAGATTCTGCCAATATATGATAATAGGCTGTAGCAAAAATATTTTTGGAGATATTTAAAAAAATCTTTTGCAAAACTTTAAACGCGTTTTCTGGCTAAACTAGAAGAGATAGAGCGATTTTAAGCGTTTTTTGTGATCACTGGGAGTCCACAGATTCTGCCAATATGTAATAATAGGCTGCAGCAAAAATATTTTTGGAGATATTTAAAAAAATCTTTTGCAAAACTTTAAACGCGTTTTCTGGCTAAACTAGAAGAGATAGAGCAATTTTAAGCGTTTTTTGTGATCACTGGGAGTCCACAGATTCTGCCAATATATGATAATAGGCTGTAGCAAAAATATTTTTGGAGATATTTAAGAAAATCTTTTGCAAAACTTTAAACGCGTTTTCTGGCTAAACTAGAAGAGATAGAGCGATTTTAAGCGTTTTTTGTGATCACTGGGAGTCCACAGATTCTGCCAATATGTAATAATAGGCTGTAGCAAAAATATTTTTGGAGATATTTAAAAAAATCTTTTGCAAAACTTTAAACGCGTTTTCTGGCTAAACTAGAAGAGATAGAGCGATTTTAAGCGTTTTTTGTGATCACTGGGAGTCCACAGATTCTGCCAATATGTAATAATAGGCTGCAGCAAAAATATTTTTGGAGATATTTAAAAAAATCTTTTGCAAAACTTTAAACGCGTTTTCTGGCTAAACTAGAAGAGATAGAGCAATTTTAAGCGTTTTTTGTGATCACTGGGAGTCCACAGATTCTGCCAATATATGATAATAGGCTGTAGCAAAAATATTTTTGGAGATATTTAAGAAAATCTTTTGCAAAACTTTAAACGCGTTTTCTGGCTAAACTAGAAGAGATAGAGCAATTTTAAAGCGTTTTTTTGTGATCACTGGGAGTCCACAGATTCTGCCAATATATGATAATAGGCTGTAGCAAAAACATTTTTGGAGATATTTAAGAAAATCTTTTGCAAAACTTTAAACGCGTTTTCTGGCTAAACTAGAAGAGATAGAGCAATTTTAAGCGTTTTTTGTGATCACTGGGAGTCCACAGATTCTGCCAATATATGATAATAGGCTGTAGCAAAAATATTTTTGGAGATATTTAAGAAAATCTTTTGCAAAACTTTAAACGCGTTTTCTGGCTAAACTAGAAGAGATAGAGCAATTTTAAGCGTTTTTTGTGATCACTGGGAGTCCACAGATTCTGCCAATATATGATAATAGGCTGTAGCAAAAATATTTTTGGAGATATTTAAGAAAATCTTTTGCAAAACTTTAAACGCGTTTTCTGGCTAAACTAGAAGAGATAGAGCAATTATAAGCGTTTTTTGTGATCACTGGGAGTCCACAGATTCTGCCAATATATGATAATGGGCTGTAGCAAAAATATTTTTGGAGATATTTAAGAAAATCTTTTGCGAAACTTTAAATGCGTTTTCTGGCTAAACTAGAAGAGATAGAGCGATTTTAAGCGTTTTTTGTGATCACTGGGAGTCCACAGATTCTGCCAATATGTAATAATAGGCTGTAGCAAAAATATTTTTGGAGATATTTAAAAAAATCTTTTGCAAAACTTTAAACGCGTTTTCTGGCTAAACTAGAAGAGATAGAGCGATTTTAAGCGTTTTTTGTGATCACTGGGAGTCCACAGATTCTACCAATATGTAATAATAGGCTGTAGCAAAAATATTTTTGGAGATATTTAAAAAAATCTTTTGCAAAACTTTAAACGCGTTTTCTGGCTAAACTAGAAGAGATAGAGCAATTTTAAGCGTTTTTTGTGATCACTGGGAGTCCACAGATTCTGCCAATATATGATAATAGGCTGTAGCAAAAATATTTTTGGAGATATTTAAGAAAATCTTTTGCAAAACTTTAAACGCGTTTTCTGGCTAAACTAGAAGAGATAGAGCAATTTTAAGCGTTTTTTGTGATCACTGGGAGTCCACAGACTCTGCCAATATGTAATAATAGGCTGTAGCAAAAATATTTTTGGAGATATTTAAAAAAATCTTTTGCAAAACTTTAAACGCGTTTTCTGGCTAAACTAGAAGAGATAGAGCGATTTGAAGCGTTTTTTGTGATCACTGGGAGTCCACAGATTTTGGAAATATGTAATAATAGGCTGTAGCAAAAATATTTTTGGAGATATTTAAAAAAATCTTTTGCAAAACTTTAAACGCGTTTTCTGGATAAACTAGAAGAGATAGAGCGATTTTAAGCGTTTTTTGTGATCACTGGGAGTCCACAGATTCTGCCAATATATGATAATAGGCTGTAGCAAAAATATTTTTGGAGATATTTAAGAAAATCTTTTGCAAAACTTTAAACGCGTTTTCTGGCTAAACTAGAAGAGATAGAGCGATTTTAAGCGTTTTTTGTGATCACTGGGAGTCCACAGATTCTGCCAATATGTAATAATAGGCTGTAGCAAAAATATTTTTGGAGATATTTAAAAAAATCTTTTGCAAAACTTTAAACGCGTTTTCTGGATAAACTAGAAGAGATAGAGCGATTTTAAGCGTTTTTTGTGATCACTGGGAGTCCACAGATTCTGCCAATATGTAATAATAGGCTGTAGCAAAAATATTTTTGGAGATATTTAAAAAAATCTTTTGCAAAACTTTAAACGCGTTTTCTGGCTAAACTAGAAGAGATAGAGCAATTTTAAGCGTTTTTTGTGATCACTGGGAGTCCACAGATTCTGCGAATATATGATAATAGGCTGTAGCAAAAATATTTTTGGAGATATTTAAGAAAATCTTTTGCAAAACTTTAAACGCGTTTTCTGGCTAAACTAGAAGAGATAGAGCCATTTTAAGCGTTTTTTGTGATCACTGGGAGTCCACAGATTCTGCCAATATGTAATAATAGGCTGTAGCAAAAATATTTTTGGAGATATTTAAGAAAATCTTTTGCAAAACTTTAAACGCGTTTTCTGGCTAAACTAGAAGAGATAGAGCGATTTTAAGCGTTTTTTGTGATCACTGGGAGTCCACAGATTCTGCCAATATGTAATAATAGGCTGCAGCAAAAATATTTTTGGAGATATTTAAAAAAATCTTTTGCAAAACTTTAAACGCGTTTTCTGGCTAAACTAGAAGAGATAGAGCAATTTTAAGCGTTTTTTGTGATCACTGGGAGTCCACAGATTCTGCCAATATATGATAATAGGCTGTAGCAAAAATATTTTTGGAGATATTTAAGAAAATCTTTTGCAAAACTTTAAACGCGTTTTCTGGCTAAACTAGAAGAGATAGAGCAATTTTAAGCGTTTTTTGTGATCACTGGGAGTCCACAGATTCTGCCAATATATGATAATAGGCTGTAGCAAAAATATTTTTGGAGATATTTAAGAAAATCTTTTGCAAAACTTTAAACGCGTTTTCTGGCTAAACTAGAAGAGATAGAGCAATTTTAAGCGTTTTTTGTGATCACTGGGAGTCCACAGATTCTGCCAATATATGATAATAAGCTGTAGCAAAAATATTTTTGGAGATATTTAAGAAAATCTTTTGCAAAACTTTAAACGCGTTTTCTGGCTAAACTAGAAGAGATAGAGCGATTTTACGTATTTTTTGTGATCACTGGGAGTCCACAGATTCTGCCAATATATGATAATAGGCTGTAGCAAAAATATTTTTGGAGATATTTAAGAAAATCTTTTGCAAAACTTTAAACGCGTTTTCTGGCTAAACCAGAAGAGATAGAGCGATTTTAAGCGTGTTTTGTGATCACTGGGAATCCACAGATTCTGCCAATATATGATAATAGGCTGTAGCAAAAATATTTTTGGAGATATTTAAGAAAATCTTTTGCAAAACTTTAAACGCGTTTTCTGGCTAAACGAGAAGAGATAGAGCGATTTTAAGCGTTTTTTGTGATCACTGGGAGTCCACAGATTCTACCAATATGTAATAATAGGCTGTAGCAAAAATATTTTTGGAGATATTTAAAAAAATCTTTTGCAAAACTTTAAACGCGTTTTCTGGCTAAACTAGAAGAGATAGAGCAATTTTAAGAGTTTTTTGTGATCACTGGAGTCCACAGATTCTGCCAATATATGATAATAGGCTGTAGCAAAAATATTTTTGGAGATATTTAAGAAAATCTTTTGCAAAACTTTAAACGCGTTTTCTGGCTAAACTAGAAGAGATAGAGCAATTTTAAGCGTTTTTTGTGATCACTGGGAGTCCACAGACTCTGCCAATATGTAATAATAGGCTGTAGCAAAAATATTTTTGGAGATATTTAAAAAAATCTTTTGCAAAACTTTAAACGCGTTTTTCTGGCTAAACTAGAAGAGATAGAGCGATTTGAAGCGTTTTTTGTGATCACTGGGAGTCCACAGATTTTGGAAATATGTAATAATAGGCTGTAGCAAAAATATTTTTGGAGATATTTAAAAAAATCTTTTGCAAAACTTTAAACGCGTTTTCTGGATAAACTAGAAGAGATAGAGCGATTTTAAGCGTTTTTTGTGATCACTGGGAGTCCACAGATTCTGCCAATATATGATAATAGGCTGTAGCAAAAATATTTTTGGAGATATTTAAGAAAATCTTTTGCAAAACTTTAAACGCGTTTTCTGGCTAAACTAGAAGAGATAGAGCGATTTTAAGCGTTTTTTGTGATCACTGGGAGTCCACAGATTCTGCCAATATGTAATAATAGGCTGTAGCAAAAATATTTTTGGAGATATTTAAAAAAATCTTTTGCAAAACTTTAAACGCGTTTTCTGGATAAACTAGAAGAGATAGAGCGATTTTAAGCGTTTTTTGTGATCACTGGGAGTCCACAGATTCTGCCAATATGTAATAATAGGCTGTAGCAAAAATATTTTTGGAGATATTTAAAAAAATCTTTTGCAAAACTTTAAACGCGTTTTCTGGCTAAACTAGAAGAGATAGAGCAATTTTAAGAGTTTTTTGTGATCACTGGGAGTCCACAGATTCTGCGAATATATGATAATAGGCTGTAGCAAAAATATTTTTGGAGATATTTAAGAAAATCTTTTGCAAAACTTTAAACGCGTTTTCTGGCTAAACTAGAAGAGATAGAGCGATTTTAAGCGTTTTTTGTGATCACTGGGAGTCCACAGATTCTGCCAATATGTAATAATAGGCTGTAGCAAAAATATTTTTGGAGATATTTAAGAAAATCTTTTGCAAAACTTTAAACGCGTTTTCTGGCTAAACTAGAAGAGATAGAGCGATTTTAAGCGTTTTTTGTGATCACTGGGAGTCCACAGATTCTGCCAATATGTAATAATAGGCTGCAGCAAAAATATTTTTGGAGATATTTAAAAAAATCTTTTGCAAAACTTTAAACGCGTTTTCTGGCTAAACTAGAAGAGATAGAGCAATTTTAAGCGTTTTTTGTGATCACTGGGAGTCCACAGATTCTGCCAATATATGATAATAGGCTGTAGCAAAAATATTTTTGGAGATATTTAAGAAAATCTTTTGCAAAACTTTAAACGCGTTTTCTGGCTAAACTAGAAGAGATAGAGCAATTTTAAGCGTTTTTTGTGATCACTGGGAGTCCACAGATTCTGCCAATATGTAATAATAGGCTGTAGCAAAAATATTTTTGGAGATATTTAAAAAAATCTTTTGCAAAACTTTAAACGCGTTTTCTGGCTAAACTAGAAGAGATAGAGCGATTTGAAGCGTTTTTTGTGATCACTGGGAGTCCACAGATTTTGGCAATATGTAATAATAGGCTGTAGCAAAAATATTTTTGGAGATATTTAAAAAAATCTTTTGCAAAACTTTAAACGCGTTTTCTGGATAAACTAGAAGAGATAGAGCGATTTTAAGCGTTTTTTGTGATCACTGGGAG